>NC_134485.1:307625830-307925830 GCF_040206685.1 Ascaphus truei | reverse complement strand
GTGAAGGGGTTAAGTGCACCCGCAACCCCCTGCAAGTCCTAAACTCACACCAAGGTCCAAATACCCCCTTCACCCATCCCCGCTACCCACAATAAAGCGGGCACGGTGGGTTAACCCCTTCATTGCCTTAGCGGCTATCAGCTATGGTAATGAAGCAGCATTTCTGTATTTTAATAATATATTGCAGGAGCTTTGATTTCTGGCTAAGGGAACCCCGTGCTCACTGTACAATATTATTAAAAATACAGTCATGCTGCTTCGTTACCGTAGCACATAGCCGCAAAGGTAAGGAATGAGTGTTTATTTATATATGTGTTTTATTCATACTGTAGATGTGCAGGGGGTCTCCGGAGCTGAACCGCTGTGGTTTTAGGTCCGGGGACCCCCTGCTTCCCGAGATACAGGCCCCTTTATGGGGTGCCGGTATCCCTCTGCTTGGTTTACATGCCGCGGTCACGTGATTGGGACCTTTAAATGCAGAGGGATACCGGCACCTCATAAAGGGGCCTGTATCTCGGGAAGCAGGGGTTCACCGGACCTGAAACCAACGCGGTTCAGATCCGGAGACCCCCTGCACATCTACACTATGAATAAAAATGTATTTTAAATAATTTTTAATGTGCCGATATTTGCGCAGAGAGAGCAATGGATCTCTCTCTGCTGCAAACACATCTCGCCCCCGCCGGCCTATAGTATCATTGATGTGCATACACAGTACTGTATGTGTACAGCACTGTATGTTAGGGGTTATAGGGGTTGTTGTTATACAGTATATATATATATATATATATATATATATATATATATATATATATATTGTGACAAACGCCCCTCTTTTGTAGTGCTGACGTCTGTCTGGGTTCTTCCCGACACAGTCTTCTAGGGTTAATTATACAACAAACAGGATCATGCAAAGTATTATGCTGCTTAACTCAGGCTTCTGCCTGCTTTATTTTCATCCAAGTAAGGTACTGCAGCTTTAACATGTGTAGGTTAGAGGTACTCAGATACTTTCATTCAGAAGTTCACACATTTCAGTGTTACAATATTTCCCACACTGTTATTTCAAGAAATAAAACCAAAATCATATAAGCAAATCCTATCCCTTTCAGGGATCTAACTACACATCAGAATCAGTCTCTCTAACAGCTGCTGGCCAACTAAACTGGTTCCCCAGCTTAAAACAATGCTCTCTCATTTAGGGACACAAGATACAGCACAGTCTTTTAGCAACAGCAGTAATCATTTGTTTTGTCTTACCTGTTCGTGGTGTCCAGGCAAATCCTCTGGTACTGTCATACGTGGAGAGGCCGTCAACCTCGATACTGGATGCAGGAGAGTAGCGACACCCCCAGCCCCCAGGCTCCAAGGAGAGAGAGTGAAATGCAAAACCTCTCTGCTCTAAATACCTGTTCATGTGATTAGAAGAGCAGGTGAGGGAGAACTAGAGCCATTGTAATCTGTGGTCTGGATTTTCCATCCAGCTGCCTGAGGTAATGGGAAGCTGTGGAACGGATCATTTGTAACTATTCCTGCACTTTCTGCTCTAAAATGGGGCAGAAAGCTGCCTAACATCTTTGGACTATGTCACATATCCCCCTCCCCAGTTCACACCTACTGGGGTGAGCGGCCATGGACCTCACTGGGGTGAGCGTCCTACCTGAAATACTTGAGCTAACTACTCAGTACAACATTAAGTATTCACATGACACGAATATGAACTTCATTATATAATTTACCAACTGAAAGGGCCATCAACCCTGTATATTAATTTGTAGTTTAGCTACATTTTCAACACAGAGAACCAATATAACACTGTACCCTTGACAAAATGCTTATTCTAGAGGCCTAATATACCTTAACTACAATAGCTTATTTGCATAGTTAAGTGTCCGTGACATAGTCCACACGTGTAATAACAAAAAAATATCGGTCAATTCCCCAAACACATTTTTTTTTTTTTTCTTTGACTTCCAGTCCATTACATTTCCTGACTTTATTTCATAGGCCGCTGCAAACTGCAAATGACTGGACTGTTTCTTTAGCTTCTGACGGAACTCTGGGCCCGGATAATCTTTGTCTTTATATTGTGGCCCAGAGTGGCGAGATCCGGAATAATTCAAGGCCAGCGTTGAACTTCGTCGCTTTTGTTTTGCGACCTTTGAACCTTTAAGGTACTTCTTACTGCCATGTATTTTCTCACGACCATCACTCTCAGAGATTTGGGATTTTTCCTTTGGGCAATTATATGGTACTTAGAAGATGAAGCACTGACTACCTGGAGCACCTTCACCTTGATGGAGCTCTCACTAACTCCGGCTGTACCCTGTGGCATTTTACCTTTGCAGCCGGCAGGCATGTAGTCTTGGACCTCTCTTTCCTGAGGTCTACATTTATTCGGGCGGAAGTACCGCTGGATAACCAGTGACGCATTTCTCAGGGTTTGATAGCGAATCCTGTTCTGTGTCATCCTAGTCAGAGACTGGATTTTTATAGTTGCTCCTTTCATAATGAGGAACCTGTTTCGTACCATGCGGGCACGGTAGAATGATTGAAGAACACAGGCTGCTTTATTCCGGTGATTGAACACACGAATTTTCATCCCTCTGTAGGCAGCCTGTAGGATGATAGTTGCGGCGCGTTTACGCTGATAATTTTCTCTTTCCCTTCTTCCTTGGATAAGAGTTTTGCAGTGCTTCTGAATTATTCTAATGCTTTTCTCCTTTTTCAAAATGTTAAGTTCCTCCACGAGAGAATTCTGTTTTGTGCATACATCTCGCAATTCTGTTCTCAGAGCGTCCATTTCTTCCTGGTGCTGGCTCTGAGTGTGCATCAGTGCTTCCTGCACTTCTAATTTTTCCTGAGTCAACTGTTTCTTTATTTTTTCTGTTTGGTCAGTCAAATCTGAATTTTCCAATTTCAGAGTCTCATTTTCTTGCTTTACAGTCTCTAACTCACTTAGGGCAATCTCATGGGTTTGCTTCAACATTCCCAGCTCTGTGTTCAGACCGTGGCCCTCCAGGCGCAAGTGTTGCACCTCTGTGCTGAGCGCATGAACCTCTTGTAGAGCCTTCCCGTATTTCTGTTTTAGGATAGCAATCAATTTGTCAGACTTAATCTGTTTTTCATCCATGGTGACAATTACGGTGTTGGCCTTTTCCAGACTAGTCGTCACCTCTTCCAGCTCACTCCGTAAGAGAGACTCTGTTTTCTTCAAAGCCTCGTGCTCTTGTAAAGCTGGAAGTATACACCTCTGTAACTCGGCGTTCGCTTCTCGCACCTTATTGTTAGATTCTTGCTCCTTCTTCCAACATTCTCGCTCCTTCACCAAATCCTGCCACAGGACTTCATAATTATGGCGGGCAGCTTGGAGTGCAGAAACCAAAGCCTCTTTATCCTGGTTCAAGGATTCAGCTTCCCTTTGCTCCTCCTTTTCCTTTGCCACTGTTCCCGTGACAATTCTGCCGATCACTCCGGTCTGCAGCACATCTCGGCGCCTTTCTGACGCATGTCCTGACAGCGCAGGTTCAAGTGGCTCGGTCACTTCCCCTGTGACTTGAGGGACAGTTTTCTTTTTCTTCTTCTTTCTTTTTGCTTTATTAGCTCCAGAGATATCAGTGGTACTGGGCACACGCTCACTGGTATCAGCTTCCACATCTTGCTTGCACACATAGGGCGTTGCTTGCTTTTGCAGCTGTTTGTCTTTGAAAATTTTGGGGCACACATCTTCCATGTGACCTACTTTATGACAGGCCCAGCATACTAAATTCATCTGTGGGTACGGCTCTCCTCCAGGGGCCACATACGAGTCGTCATCATCATCATCATCATCGTATGGCCTGAAGGGACACTGTTTTTCATGATTATGTACATTACAAAATAAACATTTCACGTCGGCCATTTTAGAAACCCGGCAGGAACAATTTGCTAGCTGCAATTTCACTCCCTTCAGCAACTTGCATACAGCACTTGCTAGCTGCAAATTCACTCATTTCAGCAAAATGCATTAGCTTTACAAACAGTACTTGCTAGATGCAATTTTTTTTTTTTTTTTCTTCTTCAGCAAAACATTTTGGTTTTCTGTTTGGGTTCAGGGTGCTATTGCATCCACACTTCGCACATTCTCTGTGTATGCTAGAAGCACAACTGATATACACATTGGGACAGACTTCACTCATAGCATCTGTACTTTAGTTCAGCTCGGCGGCCATTTTAAACCCCCGCATTTATTTGCAAACCCACAGACTTTTTAGTGTCGACCCGCATTCTCCACCATATGTGACAAACCCCCCTCTTTTGTAGTGCTGACGTCTGTCTGGGTTCTTCCCGACACAGTCTTCTAGGGTTAATTATACAACAAACAGGATCATGCAAAGTATTATGCTGCTTAACTCAGGCTTCTGCCTGCTTTATTTTCATCCAAGTAAGGTACTGCAGCTTTAACATGTGTAGGTTAGAGGTACTCAGATACTTTCATTCAGCAGTTCACACATTTCAGTGTTACAATATTTCCCACACTGTTATTTCAAGAAATAAAACCAAAATCATATAAGCAAATCCTATCCCTTTCAGGGATCTAACTACACATCAGAATCAGTCTCTCTAACAGCTGCTGGCCAACTAAACTGGTTCCCCAGCTTAAAACAATGCTCTCTCATTTAGGGACACAAGATACAGCACAGTCTTTTAGCAACAGCAGTAATCATTTGTTTTGTCTTATCTGTTCGTGGTGTCCAGGCAAATCCTCTGGTACTGTCATACGTGGAGAGGCCGTCAACCTCGATACTGGATGCAGGAGAGTAGCGACACCCCCAGCCCCAAGGCTCCAAGGAGAGAGAGTGAAATGCAAAACCTCTCTGCTCTAAATACCTGTGCATGTGATTAGAAGAGCAGGTGAGGGAGAACTAGAGCCATTGTAATCTGTGGTCTGGATTTTCCATCCAGCTGCCTGAGGTAATGGGAAGCTGTGGAACGGATCATTTGTAACTATTCCTGCACTTTCTGCTCTAAAATGGGGCAGAAAGCTGCCTAACATCTTTGGACTATGTCACAATATATATATATATATATATATATATATATATATATATATACTGCATTACAATTCATGAATTTATGCCATCTGGCGGACACGCGAAGCATTGCAGCCTATTAAATCCTGAACCATTATCAATTAACACATCAACCGCGCGTTAGCCGGGCATGACCCCTGGCTGGGAACGCGGCATGCTCCGGGTGAACAGCGTCGCATTCCAGGAACAAGCCAGGGACAAACCGGTGATTTGTTAGAATAAAGTCAGCCGCAACAGTATACCTAAGCCAAGCCATAGCTCTTTCTAATGTAGTTTTGGAGGAACTAAGTTCCACTTTGAGACTACAGCAATCCATTAAACTTTCTTTCTTGGTAAGAACTGACCCTACGATTAACTTTCTGCACGACCTGAAGTTGTTACTGGATCAGGGCATTTACACCAAAGCCCTTACCGAGAAAGAAAGTGAGGCACTCCTCAATAAAACCCCGAGGATGGCCACTTTCTATTCCCTCCCCAAGATTCATAAATGTCTTGAAGCCCCTCTGGACGCCCGATTGTCTCGGGAATCTCCAACCTCCAATGTAGTGTCTATGTGGATCAGGTCCTGCGCCCCTTCGTGATTTCGTTGCCCTCCTATTTAAGGGACACGAAGGATGCACTTAATAGACTCAGGGAGGTGTCAATTGATGATGATACTTTACTCGTCAGCCTGGATGTAGAATCCTTATATACATCTATAATACATGAAAAAGGCATCCAGGCTGTAGAGTACTACCTCGAAACACGAAGTTGTGATTTCAGTAATCATAACATGTTAGTGGTGGATCTATTAAGATTCATCCTTACTCATAATGTTTTAACTTTTGATGGTAAATTGTATAACCAGCTCCGTGGCACAGCCATGGGGACCACCTGTGCCCCCACCTACGCTAACCTATATTTGGGATGGTGGGAGGCAGAGGTGGTCTTCCAGGAGTGCTATCGTCTGTATACCTCACACATTATATTGTGGATGAGGTATATAGATGATATTTTTGTTTTGTGGAGGGGCACCAAGCTGCTCCTTGATGAGTTTATTGGTGAGCTGAATATTAATCCCCTTAACCTCAGATTTACATCTGAGATTAACCACATAAGCATTACGTTCAGCGACCTCACTATCACTAGGTCTCCCCAGGGAGCTCTAGTTACATCGCTACATCGTAAATCTACTGCCACCAACAGCCTCCTCAGAGCTGACAGTCACCACCCTAAACACCAAATCAGGGGTATCCATATAGGTCAGTTTTTACACCTGGGGAGGAACTGTTCATCTCACGAGGACTTTGAGACACAAGCTGCCACTATGAAGCTTAGATTTCAAGCCAGGGGGTACAGCAATAGATCCATTAAAAGGGCCTACCAGAGAGCTAGATCTACTGACAGGAACACACTTCTGGCAGACAAGGCGACTCTAGCTAATGAGAAACAGGTCATACGCTTTGTCGGTACGTTCAACAACCAATGGCCAGAGATTACAAACATCTTGAACAAATACTGGTATGTTCTTCATGAGGATAATGACCTGAGAGAGATACTCCACAAAAGAGCCACACTAGTCAGCAGAAGAGCAACTAGTATTCGTGACCTGTTGGTTCACAGCCACAACCAGAAACCCATTGCTGGTACATGGCTGGCCAAAAGGTCCATTGGCTTTTTCAAATGTCATAATTGCAGAGCTTGTTCATCGTGTACACCAACCAAAACGTTTAATAACTGGAATGACACACACAGTTTCACCATTAAACAATTTATTAACTGTAGAACTATGGGCGTTGTATATCAGATTGTTTGCGTCTGTAACAAGAAATATATTGGAAAAACTAAACGCCAGTTGCGCCATGGAGTATTAGAACACCTAGGCGATATTCAAAATCATCGCAATACCCCCATTGCCAATCACGTCCATAATCACCATCAGGGCCAAACTACGGTTTTACAGTTTATAGGTATTGAAGCTGTTTCCAATCACAGCAAAGGGGGAGATTGGGACAACGAGATTCTCAAACGAGAATCTCGTTGGATTTACACTTTAGGTACCCTCACCCCTAAGGGATTGAATGAGGAATTTGTGTTCTCTCCCTTTATCTGATAATTCCCCATCCCCCTTTTTTGGTATAAGTGTGTCCTTTGTTCTAGGCTCTGTCACTGAGCATTTGCTTCAGAATCCCTGTCAGCTCTATTCCTTTTTTCTGCTATTATGTACTTCATTGCTCCCTGGGTGTGCTTCATTACATTATAGGGTCTAATATGTACCCCTTTGTATATTTGCCTTTTTCTTTTATCCACACTGTTTTTACAAGTTCCTACAACTAACGGTTACCAATTTACCCCATCACCCCGGGTTAATATGACCCACTTCAGTGATTTATGTGGTATTACTTGTCTCCGCAGTATGGAGTTTCCACGTATATATTTCATATGGAGACTTTATATGAGTCCTAGACTCTGCAGGTCATTCACTTTGACTTTACAGAGCCTTATAGTCATTGCTGAGCCAACAGCCAATCTGCCTACTTTTCATCCATCAATTAAACAACAGTGGTATCCATGAGCTAGTTACTCTGCTGATATGTATTTAATCTACTAGTGTTAAGATAGCTGGTATGTTTCTTACCTACACTGAACTCAACTAATATGCACAGCTTCTGGCATTTTGACAGGTTTCTATCCGGCAGCACAGGGGTTAAATTTCCCTATGCCTGCCCATGACTACCATCAGCTATAAATTGCGCATGCTTACAAACGCGCACTCACCTTTGAGAAAGCGCAAACCCGCGCGAAACATGCGTCAGGTGATCACACGGCGTGACGTCACCCTACAGAACGGACGCCACTGATATGCGCTCCAGCATTCTGGCGATTTCAGCTGCTCTAGTTATACCTCTGCTGCCCTGCTGCTGGAGTCTCCTGCTCTCCCCACTCCTCTGGGCTGCATTATGTATCGGCTGATACATCTGACATTTACCGAAGTGTACCGTTTCCTAGCTCTCGGTGCAGACATTATGCTGTGCTGCCCTGAGAGGGGGTATTTATGAACTTAAGTGCCTCCATGTTGGCAAGTGTTACGCTAAGCGGTTGCTACATGTAGAGACCTTTGTGTGTGTATATATGTGTGGTGCGGTAGTTTGTTGACTTTAACTGCTGCACAACTGGTGGACATTTATGATTCTATGTGTCTCTGTGTTTGCAAGTGTTTCACTATGCGGTTGCTACATATTGAGACCTTTGTTTGTACACATGTGTGCGGTGAGCCAGTACTTTGACCTTAACTGCTGCACCATGCGTCTGATTTTGCTTCAATTGGATTAGTACTTGATGCTAATTTCCTGTGCACAACCAACATATACACTCTCTATGAGACTCATATTCAGTGGTCCAGTTTTATGGAGGACACCAGCTAATTTCTGATATATGTCACTATTTTGTACATTTCTTTTTATACAAAAGTTAATGTTTATGTAGAGTCTATATAGTTTTCTGTTAATGAGGCTATAACTTGATACGGTCTGTGAACCGTGCCTCAGGGCGTTACGTATGCACACTTTGTGCCAACCCTTTTACAGGACTATATACTCCTATGCTAGGTGTCTTTTCTCCATTGCAGCATGCTAATCATAGATTAATTTGAATGTACAGTATCTGTAGTGTGATGATCACGCTGTTTCTTTTTTGATCTGCATCGTCATATTAGGTTTGACATATTTATTATTTGAGTCAGCCTGATTCGGCACCTTATGTTAGTGCCAGGGTATTTATGTCCTCCAGATTCAGCATCAGCAGCCTTATGTTTAGAGACTGGTGATTTTTTAGATATAAGTGCATCCTTTTTAGGGGTTAGCACTTAGTTCTGCAGGAATTTCATAAGGTATACCATGGCATCTATGCCGATGTGATTTGATGTTGTGTTTCTTTCAGCCACCTTCCGTTCTTATATTATTTGGAAGTTTTGTTTGGTATGTCATTAGGGGGTGGCCCTGGATTTTTGCACCACACCCCTCTATACAATTACTATTTTATCATTGATTAAAAGGATTTTAATATAACTTATCATTACTCATCGATCTACCTGAGTGCATTCAAGGGGGAATCTTTTGTTTGTCTGTTTGCATTATTCCCTGTCCCCTTTTGCACCTGTATATGATCCTTATGATTTTTTCACTACTCACTCTACTATAGCTGATGCGGGAGCCCTCCCTCCCTTCCCTTTCCCCCATCTCTTCCCCTCCACTGGCTTTCAGTAAATGTCAGTATATACTGGTTTAAGAGCAGTGTAAGTGCTCCTGATACTAAAGTGGGAGTGATAAAAACGTTCTACACAGGTTATTATTATACTCCCGTATACAGGTTAGGAAGCAAACTAACAAGGAAAAGTAATCAATGTGATAATGGGTTCCTTGTCAAACCTACTGTAGCATACAGCTGTGTGTGCTGGTATGGGAACAATGCAGGTGCACCTGATACTAAAGTGAGAGTGATACAAACATTCTATACAGGGAAGGAAACAATCTAACATGATAGGTAATGTGATAATAAGTTCCTTGTCAACTGGCAAGGAAATTTGATATTGCGCTGTCTACATCAGGGGGTCCAAATCTTAATTTTCTGTCTGAGATTGCTAAGAATGAAAATAAATGACAATGTTCCAGTTTGCAGAACAAACAAACCAATAGGTGATTGACTCCTGGTCTGCTAATAAGGAGATATGGTATAGTATTTTTCACAGAAGGGTAAAGCCTATAATAACTAAGGCTAGTAGCTACCTATGGGGGTCCACATAATGTTTATCTATGTAACCCATGTACCCCCCCCCCCTGGTCGCAGATGGGACCTCTAGGGTGTAGTGAGGGCTGGCTACATGTATGTTGGTGGTGCATACCTGTGAGGAACAGGAGGGCCTGAGTCTCCCGCGGTGGTATCGGGGATAACAGGGACAGGCTTCTGGGGTATATGCCTTCATCTTTAGTGATGGTGGTGCAGCGCCTCCTTCTCTGGCGAAAACCTAGGGAATAGGCTGGAATCCTCCCAGAGAAGCCCTGGTACCAGGGCGAGAGATCCCAATCTCACACACAGTCTCTTTTGTATAAAACAGCAATGTCTCTTTATTTTCCTTACAACAGCACACAGCAGCAGTTCATGCACAGCAGCAGTCCATATGCAGTGTACATAATGTTGACCTCCTCTCTTTTTCCTCCAAGCTGTATCCCTGCAGGATGGGCTATATGGGGTTCCAATATCCCCCTGACACTCACCCCTAGGGTATACCCTCTGGGTGAGGCAAGATTCCCCCCCTCACCCCTTGAGTAGGGTGAGGGGCATTGGTCCACTTAGTTTTATCAGCTCTAAACAGGCTGGTCTTCTGCCTCCTCTCCAATCACAGGTGTCACTCTAACCATGGCCTCTCCGATCAGACACACCAGCACACTCTGCTCCCAGGACAGAACTACTTGTCACTTACAGGAACAGGCAGAACTAACTTTAGACAGCCCCACCCCTCATGATGTCAGCAGGACCTCCTCTCTGTCTCAGGCCTGCATACAGAGTCAGGGGCCTGCCTCTATCACTCAAGGCAGGGCTTGAAGCGGGATAAAACCCATGATAACTACTGGCGGCCTGCCCTTAACAGGACTTACACCAGTAGGAGAAAGATATATAGCCCCCATTTCTTACCGGGCTACATCTATATGATAATCGCAATTGCCTCTTTCAGTCTCCACATAAAACATCAATCACCTCAATACCTAAGGGGTTCTTTAAATGTGGATTTTGCAAGTGTTGCCAATATGCGACACCCACCAAGCGAATAACAACAGTATCCAAGTTGAGCAAATATAGAATTCCAATGTTTATAAATTGTCACACGAGTTATGTGGTGTATGCAATTGTGTGTGGCTGCAAAGCCAAATATGTTGGCAGAACAATTCGTCCATTATACATTAGAATATCTGAACATGTTAGATTGATACGTAACAAAGATCTTTTTCACCCAGTGTCAAAACACTTTACAACATGTGTTAATGGAGGTTTAAAGAACTTTAGATTCTTTGGAATCACCCACATCCCCATACACATCAGAGGGGGAGACCGTCTTAACAAATTAAATAAAATGGAAATGCAATGGATTTTCCAACTAGAAACCTTGCAACCATACGGTCTCAATGTAGACTGGGAATTACAACATTTCTTACATGACTAATATGACAAATATTCGGATATATTATTTTACACATATTCTTTATTACAGTCGATATTATTTTTCTTTGTTTTTCTTCATCTTTTCTTTTTCTTCTTCTTTTCTCTTCCCCCCCTTCTCTTCCCCTCCCCCCCTTCCCTCCCCCCCCCCCTCTCCCCTCCCCTCCCCCCCTCAACCCCCCTCTCCCCCCCTCCTTCATTCCCCTTCCCTTCCTTTCCCTTCTTTTCTATCTCTGCTGTTCTCTCTTTTTTCCTTCTTTTTTTCACACATTAGCTTTTGACAACCACACACAGAATACTAACCTACTGCTATACATCTTGCCAATCCTAATCATGTGTATATATGCATTTTTTCAGAGATTTATTTATTCTTTATAGAACATTAACTTTCAACAGACAATCTTTGTTTTTATCATTCATTTTTATTTTCGGCCAGACAACCAGTTATTGATTCATATATATGGATAGCATTTATCTTATTGTTAGAAATATATGATACATTTATGATTAGTGCATTTTCCAATTACTGCCTGGCATTGTTTTTAAACGTCTTTTATTATTCCCAGCACTTGGGCATGATGTTGATTACTCGCCCCACCTGATGTTTATCCTGTGCAGGTGATGTTGGTTAACACTGCCTATATATGTGTTTCCCTTGTGCTGATGGATCATTCTTTGACAAAGGCCCTAGGGCTGAAACGCGTCAGATGATCCATCAGCTGTCTGTTGAATAAACTTTTGAATTCACCATCTACGCTGTACTCTGCTATTTTCGTGGCTGTGCTCCGCTTCAACTCCCGCGATTACTGGAGGACCGTGCTTGTCACCTATGCAGGATTGCACACCGAGTTACTGCCTACACGGGGGGGAGACGCGCGCATCAGCTGACTGCCTTTGAAAACGCCGCCCACACGCTGGAGACGGCGGCTTCACTGAACACATCAGGAGCTCAGCCGGCGTGGAGCTTACTACGCAGCTTCCACCGATCTACGGGGAAACACCGCCGGTCAGGTGACCGCCCCACCTGACTTTCAGTCATAGTGGGGTTGGCGGTGCAACGAGTATTCCCGAGCTGCAGACAACCGGATTCCCGCGCCACTGCTCCCCCACAAACCGTGAGTCAACAGCAACAATTGGTGTCCTAAGCTGGGCTAGTTGCTTGTTTGAATATCTTTATCTCACATACATGCACACTTTACTGGCAGTAACTTTTTTGCTTTCAGCTCTGAGGCACCTTTGAGGATTATTTCCATCCTGTTCTACCCTACATCTATATGATAATCGCAATTGAAACCCCATTGTAAAAAATCCCCATGTTGCCTATACTATTGCAGAGCTGAGACCTGCGTCTCAGTCGCGCTCATGACGTGTGTACTGCCACGTCATCATTCATTGAGAACTTCCTCAATCCTGGATCTCCAAGACTGTATACAACATCTATAACATATCAACGCAAGAAGCGCAAGAGTCCCCATAGCATAATATTGTTTTCTCTACACTTTTTAATAATGCGAAATTGGTAATGCCCTTAAAATGAAAAAGCATAGGGAGGCTCATCAAACAATGTAAAGAATCATATACTGTATTTACTCTCAATTGGTTCTCTATTTAATCATGTATACAGCAACTCCATGCCTGACTGATGGTGATGTCACTTCCACACATAGTTACTTCTGGAGTATTGCAAAAAACGCCGTCAAGCACAGGCTATACTGGTGTCCTTGAGCAAATGCAAAATAATACAGTATGATATTGCACTTTATTTATTTATTTATCAAAATGTTTTACCAGGAAGTTATACATTTAGTGTTACCTCTCATTTTCAAGTATGTCTTGGGAAAAGAGCTATAACAATACATGGTTAAATTAAATGAACAGGGGTTATACAGTCAATTCACAGACATATCATGGACAGAGAGCTGGAAAATTGGGTACAGGGGGAAAAGGGGCTGATGAGTTTCAGATTGAAATAGAGAAGCTTTAACATCAATAAACATCAGTGAATAGAAGCAAACAGCTCACACCCTTTAGCTGCCCTTTGGCTTTGCCAAAGGCTGAACAGCTCTTGGGTAACCCCATAAGGAGTCTGCCTTTGGGGCAATGCAGATGTACACTGAAGGGCTTCAGATACAAGGGGACCCTATGTAATAGGTGGTGAGAAGGGTAAAGAAAATCAACCTCTCAGGTTAAAATTTAATTTCAAGGCTGTTTTATAGCCACCTCCCAACTAAAATCCTGGAATGTAGAGGGTATTACCTCACTTCCAGGAAGGAAGACAATCTTAACTCATCTGGGTAAACGTAAAACTGAAAAAGCTTTTATACAAGAAACTCAATTAGCAAGCGTGATACATAAAAAATGAATAATTAGACTGATACAAAGATGTAAATATTCATCATATATTAGAAAAGTTAGAGGAGTAGCTATAGTAAATAACAAAAGGCCTCCAATTTGAGATTAAAAAAAAAACCAGGATACTTTATTAACCAATGTTTCTGATCCTTTATCAAGCCTTGAAAAAAATCCCCCTTGAAGTAAAATGTATTCTTTTAAAAATGTTTTTAGGTTTGAAGGTACTTATATACTGAATGTACATATATCTGGTCTCCCTTCAGAAAAGTTGTATGAACCCTATAACAGCAACAGAGCAATATAAATATGTGTGTTTAAAACCATATTAATATTAAAATATTATGTGTACTGTAAAGAACTAATGTCATTCAATAGCTTCATCACTGCCATCAACAAAGATATTCACTGTGCCACCTAGCGGAGAGATACTGAAATTGCAATTAAAAAAAAACCCCATCAAATTGCAGGATGTCATTTTAAATGCTTGTCCACATGAATTGATGTCTTCTTTTGGGTGGGATCTTGCACTCTGCCCTGATATCTGGTACCGTAAATCTTGCTACATCTGTACATAATTTAAGTGTAATGAGGACATTTGAGATGGTTTCAACATAAACAAAAAATGGGTAGGCAAAACATTTAAGCAAACTTAAAACTATTTCCTGTCATACACTTAGGACCCTACTGCTAAGCCGCACCAAAGGGCTTATTCTATATCTTCACTATAAGGGAGTATTTCATTTGAAAACGGCCCAAGTGACTAATTCGGCAGATATAGAATAAAACCCTAAGTCACAAAGGTTGCCATAAGCGGCCTGATTCATACAAGAAAGCTGGACAAAAAAGTGCCTTATGACTTAGCACTACTCTCTAAATACTGTATGCAGCTTTGTCTTGGTTATTGAACATAAGCTTTATAAACCAATTTAAAAAAATGTCTTTAAATTTGTGAAGATAGCTTAGTCATGTATACTAACAGTCATACATTATCATTCTTCATTAAAACAATAAAAGGATATTGAAGCAAAAACATTATTCTGCCCAATTTTAAATAGATATATCAAGCACATTATGTTTTATTAGAATAAGTTTGTACTAGGTAAAAACTTCATTTGAGTTCAATAAGTTACAATGATAATCTTTCACTTACAGTAGGTGGGATTTCAGAGAGGTAGAAAAAGATAATCCCTCTCCATTACTATGATAATTAGTTCAATAAATTTCTTTATGTCTTCTTTGAAGAAATGTGGTAATTAAACTATGAAATTTTATTTTTCTATGGGGACATATTAATTTATAGTCGTGAAATATTTGTTTCAGTGGTAGATTTCTATATTCAGCACATGCACTCTGCAATTTAAAAGAAACTGATCATAAACAGCAAGAACATGTACAATAGTTAATGCATGTTTTAGGTTTTTTTAAATAGCACTATAGTGTTTACGCATAAGAGAGGGAAGAACACCAGTTTATGTATGCGATTAATCTTACAAAACAGTAAAAAGAATATCTCAACAATAGTTTGCTGACTGATTCAACAGTTAACTTTCAGACAATAAAGAAGTCCATAAACAAAATTGTATGTGTAGTAAGGCTGACAAACTAATGATTACAAAATATCTACAGCAAGAAATAAAGCCTGTATTTCATTACATTTCAATCTCCTGGGTACTTTGATAAAGTAATTACTACCTCAATTTAATCCACTTTTCTAATTTTCAGTCTGTTATGGCATCTGTGGTAAAGGTCAACCTCTCTGTTCCTTCCATCACTTGACTTTATTTCATACAATGTTATTGCAGAACATGTACCTGATAAAGAGGAAAATTAGGGAAGGTAAAACTAATCTAAAAAAATTATCATTTATCATAATTGATTTTAATTATTATTATTATTATTTAAAATTCAAGTTTTTTATTTAGTAACTATAAAATAGAGTAATTAGAAAATATGTTTAATTAAGTAGAGTACACTGTATTACCTGACAAAGACAAAAATTTACATATGAAATACAAATCATACTTTATCATAAGCGAACAAAGAAGCCCCAATGCACATCCAATATTAAAAATGATTTAGTTTATTTCTATGTTTTACTTCTCATGCATACAGTATGGGCCAACTTGTCCAATCTTTTGGCCACAACATACCAATGTAGCCCTATGTTCGGTCACACTGCCCTTATGAAATCCAATGCGGGCATGTTTTTTTTCATCTGTGCATGCAGAGTTGAAATACGGAGACATACAGTAATGGCCCACCGGGATTAAAATAGTGGTGGTCCATGCATCTGAATGAGACTCCTGCTGAATCCTAACGGGCTGCACCTGTCTGATAGAGACTCTTACTAAGGGGCCTATTCTAGGAGCTTTGATAACTTTGCTGCCGTCTTGAATGATGTGGCATGTTCCAATCGAATGGTTTTACATTTGCGATCTTCTCGCAATCTGAGCTGCATAGAGAGCTGCACAGAGGGAGATGCATCTCCCTGCACAGCTCTTACAGGTGAATGTAGAGTTTTTATTTAAAATATAATACTACTGTACAGGAACAGGGGGTCTCTAGAGCTGAATTGCATGAATTTCAGGTCTGGGGACCCGCTGCATCCCAAGATAAAGGCCCCACTGTATAGGGTGCCGTTATCTTCTATGCATTAAAATGTCCTATTCACGTGACGCGGGAGATTGAAACTTTTTTTTAAGCATCTGATGACATCTTCAAGGGAGGTACGTCACATCCTTAAAACAAAATGTCTGCCATCACATGGTACTACAACCAATAGGATTGTGAGATATATCATGTGAGGCATCGCATAGTACATCCCCATCCCCAATCTGATTGGTTGTAGTAACATGTGATGGCAGTCATTTTGTTTTAAGGATGTGACGTACCTCCCTTGAAGATGACATTATTTTATTTATTTATTTATAAAATATTTTACCAGGAAGTAATACATTGAGAGTTACCTCTCGTTTTCAAGTATGTCCTGGGCACAGAGTTAAAACAAATAATACATGTTTACAAATACAGTTACATAAATGAGCAGGGTATACATTATATACAAGACATTGCATGCACAGTTAAAGATAATATATATGATGGGCGTATGAAACAGTTACAGACCAGATTAAAATGTGTGACAGCCTTATATTTGAAAGAACTTAAACTGGTGGTGGATGTAAGAGTCTCTGATAGGTTGTTCCTGTTTTGGGGTGCACGGTAAGAGAAGGAGGAGAGGCCAGATACTTTGTTGAGCCTTTGGACCATGTACAGTCTTTTGGAGTCTGATCTCAGGTGATAGATGCTGCATGTGATAGGGGTGAGGAGCTTGTTCAGGTAGCTGGGTAGCTTGCCCATAAAGTATTTGAAGGCAAGACAGTAAAGGTGATCTTTGCGACTAGACTCGAGTGATGACCAATCTAGTTCTTTGAGCATTTCGCAGTGATGTGTATTATAGTTGCATTGGAGAACAAAATGACAAATTGAATTGTAGAGGGTGTCAAGTTTGCTAAGGTGGGTTTGGGGTGATGAGCCATATACTATGTCTCCATAGTCAATAATTGGCATGCTTAAAAAAATGAACCCTGTCACATGCTACAGCATCCAATAAGATTGGATCTGTACAATCTGACACTCAAATAGGATGTCACAGGCCTTATAAAAGGCCTGTCCCATGTCATTTGACCTTAAGAAGCTGATGGGACAAAATCTGCCTACTGGATTACAATGGTCAGATGAAGATGACGAAGATGAAGAAGTTGAAGAAAAAGATGAAAAAGATGAAGAAAAAGATGAAATAGTTGAAAAAGGAAGCAGATGAAGATGATGAAGAAGATGAAGATGATGGACGATGAAGACGATGAAGAAGAAGTACTTACCTGCTTTTGAGCATCATTGCGTTGAGTGTCAAGAGGTTCCTGCTGTTGCTGATGGACTCG
Organism: Ascaphus truei; assembly: GCF_040206685.1. Lineage (NCBI taxonomy): Eukaryota > Metazoa > Chordata > Amphibia > Anura > Ascaphidae > Ascaphus > Ascaphus truei. The sequence continues at coordinate 307,908,276 of NC_134485.1, read as the reverse complement.
AAAATTGGAAGGTGAATACTTCAAAAGTAAGAAAAACATTGATTGTGGTTTTTTAATTGTTTCTTTTTTGCTGCTTGGTTTTTCTAATTGTGTTTTTTTATGCTTATTTTTTTATTGTATTTTTTTTTATTCTTGGTTTGTTAATTGTATTTTTTTTATTCTTTGTATGTGTTATTCTGTTTCTTTGATTCTTGATTTTTATTGGGTTTTTTTTATTCTTGTAATTGTGTATTTTTTGGTGATTGGTTATTTTATTTGTGTTTTTTTGCTGATTTTTTAAAATTTGTTGTGTAGTTTTGGTGCTGGTTTTTATTTTACAGTAGGTTGTCCATTCACTGCCATAGTGGCAAATCATGGCCATAATATATGGGCATTATGTACCCCTGTGCCAATAAATAATTAGAGGGTGGGGGTAGTTGCCATGTGGAGGGTAATTAGGCCTCCCTGGCTGAGTAGCGGGGGAGGGGGTTAACCCGTTAATTAGTATAGCGGTTACTAACCACTAAGGTGATTAAGGGGTTAGTGGCTATTAGTTTGTATTTTTATTGTACTGTTGCTGCCAATGGAGGATATGGACATGATGACAGTGATGAGTATGGCCTTCATCCTAGCAGGGGTAATTAGAACTTTTATTTACTTTATGCTGGCTTGATAATGTTATATTATTAATGGACAAATTAGTTATTATCCAGTTATGGATAATAGTAATTTTGCCCCTTACTTTACTGTATGTGTTGGGGTGGGGTGTGTTGGGGGTAGAGTTGTTGCCCATGCATTCCATGCATTCCCATTGGGGTTATCATTGCTCCCATTGAGGGCTTTGTTAAACACACTGGCAATGAATTGGTGTATTAGCTAGTATTGTGTTTTAATGTTTATTGTGGGTAGTGGGGGTGGGTGAAGGTAATATTTGGCCCATGGTGGATGTTTATGACCTTAAAGGGGGCCTAAATAGGCACATTGCCAATCAATGGACAATCTAAATAAATACAAATGTTACTTATAGTTGCAAGGATGAAGGCCAGCCTCCTCATCCTCTGTGGCACAATGAGATCCATCCAATAAAGACCCAACCATACAAAAAAACACAAAACAAATCCATGCCCGATGGCAAATAAAAATAAAATAAAACGTCAAAGAAATCCATGCTCAATGGCACTATAAACACTCCTACTTCCCCCCTCCCCCTCAAAAATGACATCAAATCGGGATGATGTATGATTATCCACTGAAGCAATGCATCCTCACCTTGACCCAAAGAAATGCATCCTCAGTTTGACTCTAAGAAATGCATCCTCAACTTAACACAAAGCAATGCAAATGCTGTTGATAGAAGAGCAGCTTTCAGTGAGTAGATCTTCTTTCTTTTCTTCGATTCTTCTTCCCGGTGTTGATTCTAGCTCTTCTTATGTAAGCTCTGTGACTATTTTGCAGTCACATGTTTCATTCACCAATCCTATTGCTAAATGTACCATGTGATCAGCCATCAGGGTTGGTTGAAAATGACCTCAGCCAACGTTGATGACATCACATACAGTAGTAGGATTGGTGGATGCACTGTACCATGTAGTGAATGCCCTTTTTTAGGTCATGTGACATCACCTTTAAGGGAGGAAAACACATTCCTTTTTTGGTTAATGTTATTTACAGTTATATCATAGGCTTCTGTAATAATAGTTAATAAAGAAGCCAAGGATAGAATATGATCGTGATGTGAGGCCATTAACGCATTTATTAATTGTTGCATTAATTCCCGCATCGTGATTTGGCACAAATATCACAACCGGTGAATTATTACTGCAATTTTGATGCATGCCTACTTAACAAAAAACTTATAAAAAAGCAGTAAGACAAGACAGGGATACATTAATACAATATACCACTGTAAATACATCTCTAAGGGGTCAGATAGATGATGTGGGCACTGCAGAATCCCTTAGGGTCAAAGGACCATTCATTCTGCCCCTGGGAACAAGCATAGGGCTGCCAAGTGTGACAATATGGCACCCAGGTTTGTGACCCAATATAATGGGCTCACTGCACAATCAGGAATATTTTGTCCAGACATTGGAATATCTTGAAATTGAAACCAGTTTTGTGTGAAACTTTGCCTTCACAGCCTCAGGTTGTATTTAGAAAGGCATACAGAACACCTACAAGCTCATATTGAACCCCCAAAATAACCACAACATATATATAAGCATATAAGTTTCACAGAGGAGTGCTACTGAGCATGACAATATATATATTTAAAACCAGAGACATAACATAAAACACAGACAAAGCTCAGTGCACATCCAGTTAAACTTATACATGGTACAGTGCCTAAATATACATGTATAGATAACTAATAAATAAAATGTTCTTTTAGTTTAACATTTTTGCCAAATTGTTGTAAGCCCCTGAGCCAACTGCACGGCAGACCACGTTTCAAGGGTCCCTAGCACTAATATAGAATCTTAATAACCTGTGCATTGCCAGGAAGAATGATTTATAATAAATCTGTCAAAATTAGTTGCAAAGTTCTAACTTTTAAGAGGCACTGTACCGTGTATAAGTTTTACTGGATGTGCACTGAGCTTTGTCTGTGTTTTATGTTATGTCTCTGGTTATAATTATGTATTTAGAAAGGCAATGGATTTGATGTCCATTCTAGCTCCCAGTCTAGTAACCACTGTTAAGCATAATAATTCCACTGTTCAGCGACCAAAGGGATGCTTTAAATGTTCTGGCTGCAAAGCATGTTTGTCCATGAGACCAACAAAGGGTATTGAATCCTTTGTCACTGTCACGGTAGACCAGGTTTTATCTACACTTTAATACCGGGATTCTGCCTTGACCACACAAGTTGGGTAAAATACATTGTAATTTATTTCTTTTCAGACAAACACACAAATCTTCACAATATACACTCAATAAAATACTTACTGGGATAGGGGAACGAAATCAATTGTCCTTGGAATGAAACAAAGTCTCTAGGCACCCCTGCACGCATGCAAGTGGGTGCGCAAAATGATCCGTGTAGCAGTTCCTGGCTATGGGGCACAACTTGCCAGCCCGATATCTCAGCCAACAGGAAAAAGTTTGTTCAGTCCTTATAGGGTTCGTTCTGGAACCCTTAGCTCTAACGAATTCCAGACCACAGACACTGGAACTTGGTCAAATCAGGTGAATCTGACTGGCACTGGGCTGCAGGCATTTTTATAGGGTTCAGGGTCCTAAACTTGACATATGCACCCAATCTCGCTCGTGGCAATATTTTCCCCACCAATCCCCGACTTGCCAGTACTTCGCAGAAAGGGCAGGAGCTGACTCCCGGATATCACGGAGCATGTGTCAACTTCACACCTGAGCTCCTTAGCATACCAGGGTCAGCCCCTTACCTGGCGACACTGAGTCTGGTGCTTGGCAATCCAGTGTGAAGTACCCATACTTTATACTGGTATCTGGCACCCACAATTTCCCGGCCTTCCTAACACCTAGGATTGCTGAGGCTTTTCAACTCCGGACTTCTTTTAGACATTGAGGCACCCTCTCTGCAGTGTGTCTTTGAAGCTCGGAGTTGAGAAATCCCTCAGTTCATTCACCATTAGCATATTTGCATGCTAAAGGATTTTTACCGGGCTCATAGACAAGAATTTTCCTGTCTTCACATTTAAAACCAACAGTACAACACAGTTTATTAATACAGTATGTTCTGCTTGTGCCACTACTATAAATTTTATATGTGAGTGTGTGATTTATTCTATCCCTCACTGCACTCCAAAAATTAGAGTGCTAGCCATTTGTGAGTTAGGTTATTTAATTGAACGGGCTATGATGTGGCTTGCGGTTTAACAGTCCAGAACAAATAGAGTGATGCTGCACACCTCAAAAAAAGAAAAAAACATACAATTACTCCAATTCGTGCTCCAATGTTTGCACGAAAGCCTGCAATCAGTCCAAGACAGATGAATAAAGGAACAAAGGGCACTGCGGATTTCAGCAAAAGAAACTCATTTATTGAGCCAACACGACGTTTCGACCTTAGTGGTCGTTTTCAAGTGACAATGGCATAAATACATTCCACAATTGTAACATATAAATAGTGCCCCAAATCCCCACAATGCAACCTGTCCAATTAGTGAGATGAAGTTCATGTGCTGAGTCAGTCCCTTTAGCCAATCTCCATTCTGTAGTCCTTATCACCAGCTGTTGGTGTTCCTCATTAGATTCTGGTGCTTGCATCCTCCCTGCTCCTTTGCAGTCCGGCATCCATCTTGCTGACGTCATCACTCCTCGTCTCTGGCATTTGGAACGCATCTTGGTCCCATCCTGTCATTGCACGTTGTCTCCGATAGTGCGTTTCAAGTCCGCACATGCGCGGTATCAATCCGGTCGATCCTCTTCATCCCTATACCCCTTCCGATCGCAGAAAGCGCTGATCATTGCAGAATCATTGCGCCTGCGATTTTCAATCATCCTGCGGTCCTGCAGGCTCGGGGGGGGGGGGGATAGCTGATCTCCAGTAATAACTTGGTAAAGTGTTTTGATCCTAGTACGTCATCTTCTGTCAAACAGTGTTGTAGGATATTTTCATCATCAATGATCCATAATGCATAAGTGGAGGAGAAAGGGGAGGAACAGATCAGCATTCCACATATTGAGCAGGCTGTGTGACATATTATATCACCGTGATTAAGTGTTGATAATAAAAAATCTAAAAAAAGGTTTGTATTTGTCAATGATTTCAAAAGCCTAACCACAGAGGTACAGTATAAATGAACAAATATACTTACAGCAGGCAGTGGCAGCAACCTAAGGAAAAAATCACCTCTCCTCAAAAAAACAGCCTAATGACAAAAAGTCATTTAGTCCATTAGGGTATACAATGTTTAATGTATGGATCCAGAAGGATTCCCGCTGTAATAACAGTGTATCCTTATCCAGACCAGCCCTAGCTTTTTTATTATGCTCAATACCCATAAGCTTTAGTGAGGATATTGGGTGACTAAAGTCAGAGCAATGTTTGATAAGAGCTGTATCCTCTGCATGATTGTTAATTTTGCTCTTGTGTTCTATAAATCTAGTTTTGAGCATGCGACTGCTCTTACCAATATAACATAGTCCACAAGGGCATTTGATCAAATAGATTATATTTGTGGTGGTGCAGGTGATACGCTCCTTTATTTTATACAATCTGCCACTTCTTGGGTGGTAGAACGTATCACCTGTATTCAAACTGTTACAGACGCTACAGCCGTAGCATCTATAACAACCTACTTTAGGTGAACTCAAGAAGTGTGGTGTTATGTAATGTTTTTCATTGTCCGCCTTTATCAGGATGTCTTTAAGATTCTCTCCACGTTTATAAGCAAATCGTGGGAAATCCTTACATACATCTTTGAGTGTTTCGTCTGTCTGTAAAACTTTCCAGGGTTTTTTCAACGTGTTTTTAATGAAACCACTGGCCGTTGTAAATTTGCTAACAAATGTCAGACGATCACTTTTAATCTTTGATTGGGGTGTTGTATCAAAAGCCTTTACAATTTCAGATCTGTTGTGTCCCCTTTCAACAAATCTATCCTCAATCTCCTTTAAAGTTTCCGTCAAATTAGCAGGCCTGTCTACTATGCGTGTAGCCCTAACCTTTTGTGAAAATGGTAGCATATGTTTTAATGGTTCTGGACGGAAGCTGGTTGCATGTAGCGTGCTATTCTTATCTGTTGGTTTTCTGTAGAGATCACTATGCAGTACCCCATTTTCATAGGTGAGAAGCACATCTAGATACGAAATCTGCTTTGTGCTCCAGTTTTTTGTAAACCTAACAGTGGTGTTTAGCCCATCCAGATAGTCAAAAAAATGGATAAGTTCTTCCTCTGTACCCTCCCACAGAAACAGCAGATCATCGATATATCTACAGTAAAATAACATTCTCTTATAGTGTTCTGTAGGATAGATGAATTGCTCCTCAAAATCAGTCATGTATAAATTAGCATAGGACGGGGCCACATTGCTGCCCATAGCTGTCCCTGCTGTTTGTAAATAAAAGGTCTGCTCGAACTTAAAGTAATTTTTGTACAAAACGATGTGCAGGAGGAGCATGATAAAATCCACAGGTGGATTTGATTTATGAGAACTAGTGAGATTCCTTCGAATGACATCTAAGCCACCATCATGAGGAATTATGGTGTACAAATAAGTAACATCCATAGTTACCATGATGGGATTTTTTCCCATTAATGGCACTGTGCGTATTTTTTTAAGAAAATCAAATGTGTCACGTATGTAAGATTTGTTTTTAATTACCAATGGTTGAAGAAAGGTATCAATAAACACTGCTAATGGTTGATTGATGGAACAAGTGGCAGATATTATAGGTCTACCGGGGGGATTTTGTAAACTTTTGTGGATTTTGGAAGTAGATAAATAACCGGGCGTCTTGGATTTTTCATAGTAAGAAAGTTAACTATCTCCTCACTAATCCATAAATTATTTAATCCAAGTTGTAGTATCCCCTTAATTTCTGTTTGGTACCTTACAGTCGGATCCATATCCAATTTAATGTAAAACTCCTGATTCTCCAATTGTCTTAAAACTTCTGTTTTATACACACTATAGTCCTGCACTACAAGTGCTCCTCCCTTGTCCGCTTTTTTAAAAATGATGTTGCTATTCTCCCTGAGTGTTTTTAAAGCCTCCTTTTGTGCAATTGTCAGATTATAGTTTGTGTAATGACGTTTCTTAAAATGTTGTTTCACATCATGTTTTATAAGATTCATGAATACATTCACACTTGAATTTTTGAAAGGTGCTATAAACCTCGATTTCAATTTACACCGATTAGGGTTTACCTGCTCTTGTTGCTGCCACTGCTGATCTTGCTGATCTGTGGGTCTTAAAAAGAAAGATTTTATATTCAATTTTCTTTCAAATTTAAACAGCACAACCTCATTTATTGAGCCAACACGACGTTTCGACCTTAGTGGTCTTTTTCAAGTGACAATGGCATAAATACATTCCACAATTGTAACATGAAAAAGACCACTAAGGTCGAAACGTCGTGTTGGCTCAATAAATGAGTTTCTTTTGCTGAAATCCGCAGTGCCCTTTGTTCCTTTATTCATCTGTCTTGGACTGATTGCAGGCTTTCGTGCAAATATTGGAGCACCGGTAATTGTATGTTTTTTCTTTTTTTGAGGTGTGCAGCATCACTCTATTTGTTGTGGACTGTTACTACCTGTATTAATGCTTGCACCCACCGATGAATGCTTTTATTAGCATAAGTGTTGATTTTACTGATTAGCTATTTAGCTTGAGGTCAGTATCTATTTGGTTATTACCATATTTGCTTATACATGTTGCTACACAGGAGCTTTTGATCCGTATTTGGTGATATTTTTGCCAGTGGCAAGTGGCGAGGATTTTAACATATGGAAGGTTTGGATAATCTGTCAAGTGGATTGGCTAATAGAGCTGAAATAAAAACTTTTAATGACGAGGAAATCAGTAAAATCTTGTTTAAATCAACTCCACAAGAGGCTTTTGGGCCGGGTAGACCCACAGATCACATTAAAGATTTAGAAAGGCTTAAGAAAAAGGAAATCGAGCTTTACTCTCACGGTAACACACTAACGGAGTACTATAAACAGAAACTCATTCCTAGGGGGTTTCGTATAAAAAATCGACCAACAATTGGAATTGACAGCACTGTTTTTTGTGACAATTGGTGTAGAATTTTGAATAAAGCATCACTTGATCTGATACTGCTGGTGATAGAAGAAGTGGGTCAGCAACTCACCACTGTGAGGCATGAGATTCTAAAAATAGAAATCATTATTGAGCAGACACATCAAAATGACATCACTGTCAAATCACTAGATGACCTTAAAATCAAGCTACAAAAATTTAAGGATGATTTAATCCACTTTAAGAAGCAAAAATTTAAGGCAGTAGTGACAGATTACAAAGAGAACAACGTCTATTTTTGGAGAAAGTCTGATAGACGCTCAAAAAATCCAACAAAATCCAAAAAAAGTGGCTAAAAAACCATCAGACTTCACAAGTGATTCTGACACCGCTTCATCAGCGGAAGGTGCAATAACCCAAACCCCAGGGAGGTCTTTTTTAGACAAGGGACGAGGACAGAAATCAAGGGCCAAAGACGCAAGACAAGGAGGGGCCGCAGACGCACAAAGAACACCTCCGGTTCTCCGCCCACGACCATGAGTAAGCATAATCTAATCATTAATCTGTCTTCTCATGAGCTAACAGAAATGGATATTTGTGTATTATCCAAAGGTCCCTCATTTGTCCCCACCACTAGACCTGACCCTTTTGAATTAGATGTTGAGCTGTTTAAATTTGAAAGAAACTTGAATCTAAAATCTTTCTTTTTAAGACCCACAGATCAGCAAGATCATCAGTGGCAGCAACAAGAGCAGGTAAACCCTAATCGGTGTAAATTGAAATCGAGGTTTATAGCACCTTTCAAAAATTCAAGTGTGAATGTATTCATGAATCTTATAAAACATGATGTGAAACAACATTTTAAGAAACGTCATTACACAAACTATAATCTGACAATTGCACAAAAGGAGGCTTTAAAAACACTCAGGGAGAATAGCAACATCATTGTTAAAAAAGCGGACAAGGGAGGAGCACTTGTAGTGCAGGACTATAGTGTGTATAAAACAGAAGTTTTAAGACAATTGGAGAATCAGGAGTGTTACATTAAATTGGATATGGATCCGACTGTAAGGTACCAAACAGAAATTAAGGGGATACTACAACTTGGATTAAATAATTTATGGATTAGTGAGGAGATAGTTAACTTTCTTACTATGAAAAATCCAAGACGCCCGGTTATTTATCTACTCCCAAAAATCCACAAAAGTTTACAGACAGACGAAACACTCAAAGATGTATGTAAGGATTTCCCACAATTTGCTTATAAACGTGGAGAGAATCGTAAAGACATCCTGATAAAGGCGGACAATGAAAAACATTACATAACACCACACTTCTTGAGTTCACCTAAAGTAGGTTGTTATAGATGCTACGGCTGTAGCGTCTGTAACAGTTTGAATACAGGTGATAAGTTCTACCACCCAAGAAGTGGCAGATTGTATAAAATAAAGGAGCGTATCACCTGCACCACCACAAATATAATCTATATGATCAAATGCCCTTGTGGACTATGTTATATTGGTAAGAGCAGTCGCATGCTCAAAACTAGATTTATAGAACACAAGAGCAAAATTAACAATCATGCAGAGGATACAGCTCTTATCAAACATTGCTCTGACTTTAGTCACCCAATATCCTCACTAAAGCTTATGGGTATTGAGCATATTAAAAAAGCTAGGGCTGGTCTGGATAAGGATACACTGTTATTACAGCGGGAATCCTTCTGGATCCATACATTAAACACTGTATACCCTAATGGACTAAATGACTTTTTGTCATTAGGCTGTTTTATTGAGGAGAGGTGATTTTTTTCCATAGGTTGCTGCCACTGCCTGCTGTAAGTATATTTGTTCATTTATACTGTACCTCTGTGGTTAGGCTTTTGAAATCATTGACAAATACAAACCTTTTTATAGATTTTTTATTATCAACACTTAATCACGGTGATATAATATGTCACACAGCCTGCTCAATATGTGGAATGCTGATCTGTTCCTCCCCTTTCTCCTCCACTTATGGATTATGGATCATTGATGATGAAAATATCCTACAACACTGTTTGACAGAAGAAGATGACGTACTAGGATCAAAACACTTTACCAAGTTATTACTGGAGATCAGCTACCCCCCCCCCCCCCCCCCGAGCCTGCAGGACCGCAGGATGATTGAAAATCGCAGGCGCAATGATTCTGCAATGATCAGCGCTTTCTGCGATCGGAAGGGGTATAGGGATGAAGAGGATCGACCGGATTGATACCGCGCATGCGCGGACTTGAAACGCACGATCGGAGACAACGTGCAATGACAGGATGGGACCAAGATGAGTTCCAAATGCCAGAGACGAGGAGTGATGACGTCAGCAAGATGGATGCCGGACTGCACAGGAGCAGGGAGGATGCAAGCACCAGAATCTAATGAGGAACACCAACAGTTGGTGATAAGGACTACAGAATGGAGATTGGCTAAAGGGACTGACTCAGCACATGAAAAGTGACTTCATCTCACTAATTGGACAGGTTGCATTGTGGGGGCTTGCGGTTTAACCCCATTCCCACGTCAATTGACTTCACTCTTTCAAGTTATGAAGCTAAAAAGGTAGCAGATACATTTTGGCAGAAAACACTTATTCAATTGACCTTTGCGGTTGAAAGGTCTAGTGCTTAGAAATTTATACCTATTTTTCAGAGTGCCCCCCCCCCCCCCCACACAGCCACGCTTTCTCAATCAGCGCTGGCTCCCTCCATCGCCACAGTCACTAAGGAGATTTGAAAATAAATTAATTTATTAACTACAACACTAAGTTCGTGATCTATGTCCTACAATGTGATTGTGGGCAACAATATGTGGGGAAAACCATTAGATGCCTGAAGATTAGGATATTTGAACATCTAAGGAATATCAAGAACATTAACAAAATTGTATTTTGATAAAGGTAAACCCCTTACCTTCCTTTTTGAACACTTCCATAGAGTCCATAATAGTGACTCTAGAGCTTTACATTTTGCTGCAGTAGAAAGCCTCAGTGAAAATATTAGAGGTGGCAATAAATATCTACACCTACTATGTCAGGAACAATATTGGATATTCAAATTAAAGACCAAGCACCCCATGGGCTTTAATAACGTAGTGGACATTACACCTTTTGTGAAAAAAATAGGGGTAATTTTGAGAGCCACATTCATTCTGCTCATCACATGCATTTTTCATTCAAGGGTTCCGTTTCCCATCTTTAGAAAATGCACCAGTATGAATGAATTTTATGAGTATTTTATAGCCAACAGATACTGGTATTTAGTATTTAATTTTAAATTTAAGGTTTTTTTTTTAACAGATTATTAATAAAAACTATTTTAAATTAGTATCATTTATTTTATCCAAATGGATATATTTTTTAGTTCTGAGTTTCTATCCTTGCATATAGATAGGTGGTAGTATTATTAAAGATGAAGGGGAAGAGCAGTGAATAAGCGCTAATGCTATATTATAAATCTGTGACAATAAAAGTGACAGAGGTGATTACAATACACTTTAAACTTAAAGTGGGGGCTGCCTAAGGGAATAATGGTGTACACAAACCAATAAAGACAAAGAATACAAAAAACGGCGCCTCCAATGAATAAATAAATGAATCCAACCAATGGCGTAGTCCAATGTGGGTAGCAGGCAGTCCTGAGTGGAGTCTTCAAAGAAGCCTCACAGAAAGACACACAAACATATAGGACAAAAACAAAAAAAAGAGACAAAAGAAAAAAATCATAGTGTAACTCAAATAACAAAACAAAAAAATATAAAAAAAAATATAAATATAATACAAAAATTCACTGAAAAGATGGGCAAAAAAGATACATTACAAATTTAATGCAATTAACTAAAATATAACAATAAACAAATGTTCATTGGGCTAGAGACGCTATTAAAGCTGATTCATCCAGTAGGGGTAAAATTAAAAATCTACTTACCGCAAAGCTGATTTAAAATGACCTTTGGAACAACAGTCCTGGAAGTCAGACTGGAGCCTCTGCAGGAGATGGAACCGCACGAACTCAGAAGATCCACACTGCCAGGATAATCGCCACTGCCAACACACAGACCCTCAAGGTAGGTGAAGGTTTCACAAGGAGGAACAAGAACTCCACGCCGCTCAGAGAGACGCCGACACTGTGCACACAGACCTTCAGGTCACGTGATGTGCCGGTGACGTCACAAGGCGGCGCGAGGGCAGGGGGAGCGCCCAGACAGGCAGCAAAGCTCAGAAAGCTAGAAGGCAGGTCTGACAGGAACGGCGTGCTGCCAGGGGTGGATGATTAATGTCAGTAGCCAAGGAGAGAACCACCCTACGCGTTTCATGATGCTAAGTCACTTCGTCAGGGGCATGATGGGAATGAAAGCATGTAGGTGTATATATACCATAACGCTAATTGAGACCAATAGCTGGAATAATGGCATAATCATAATAAAAGGGTTAAGGGCTCACTCCATAGCATCTTCCACACAGGGGAACTTGTTTGCTTGCAGGATGGTTGTGACAACTCTAATTTCTGCCAAAGCCGGTTCTCTCAAAAGTATTGGCCAATGTTTATACAAAACCTGCCTAATATCGGGTGCCATAGAGTTGTATTGTGTAATGAAAGACACAGTGTTATTAGAACTGGGATAAACCTTATCCTTTTTATATTCTAAAAGATCAGCCCTCTCAATATCCTGTACTTGCGGGCTACAATACGTTGGCCGTACAGGGAGGTCTTATCAGAGACGCATTTACGAACACGTGTACAATATCAGGAAAGGATTAACTACACATAGTGTATCACACCACTTTTTAATCCACCATCAGCAAAACCCAAAAGGTCTTAAGTGCTCAATTTCTTTGTTTACTATGTTTTGTTTTAGTTTCTTTGTATTACTTTATATGTTAGCATTTTTTAGTTTGTGTTTTTCCCCCATCACTGTTAAGATTGACTTGATTTATTTATTATGATTATGCCATTATTCCAGCTATTGGTCTCAATTAGCGTTATGGTATATATACACCTACATGCTTTCATTCCCATCATGCCCCTGATGAAGTGACAGCGTCACGAAACGCGTAGGGTGGTTCTCTCCTTGGCTACTGACATTAATCATCCACCCCTGGCTGCTCGCCGTTCCTGTCAGACCTGCCTTCTAGCTTCCCGAGCTCTGCTGCCTGTCTGGGCGCTCCCCCTGCCCTCGCGCCGCCTTGTGACGTCACCGGCACATCATGCGACCTGAGGGTCTGTGTGCACAGTGTCGGCATCTCTCCGAGCGTCGTGGAGTTCTGGTTCCTCCTTGTGAAACCTTCACCTACCTTGAGGGTCTGTGTGTTGGCAGTGGTGATCATCCTGGCAGTGTGGATCTTCTGAGTTCGTGCGGTTCCATCTCCTGCAGAGGCTCCAGTCTGACTTCCAGGACTGTTGTTCCAAAGTTCATTTTAAATCAGCTTTGCTGTAATTAGGTTTTTAATTTTACCCCTACTGGATGAATCAGCTTTAATAGCGTATCTAGCCCAATGAACATTTGTTTATTGTTATATTTTAGTTAATTGCATTCAATTTGTAATTTATCTTTTTTGCCCATCTTTTCAGTGAATTTTTGTATTATATTTATATTTTTTTTTATATTTTTTTGTTTTGTTATTTGAGTTACACTATGATTTTTTTCTTTTGTCTCTTTCTTTTTTTTTGTCCTATATGTTTGTGTGTCTTTCTGTGAGGCTTCTTTGAAGACTCCACTCAGGACTGCCTGCTACCCACATTAGACTACGCCATTGGTTGGATTCATTTATTTATTCATTGGAGGCGCCGTTTTTTTGTATTCATTATTAAAGATGACACGTAGACATAATAGGATGTTTAAACATACAGTATGTGTTTTGTTTGTTTGTATTTAATATGCATTTATTTTATGTTATTTGCACATGTAGGATAACAATGGATTGAATCACCGAGGAATATAATATTATATCAATTAAAATTGTATATTATTACTATTATTTGGGGGAATAGGAGCTGAATTTCTTACAACATCTTTTAAGGGTCTCAACGAAGGCTTTATGTTTGCCCCCTTTATAGGATAGGATCTATACACTTGTCATCTCATGCCATCTGTATATTGTAACTATATAACATAGTCCATTGTTAACAAACCCATACCAGCTTTAACTCCATCCTACTGAGCTTGCTATCAGCCCTGTCTCCCTCCGCACAAATGCAAGCATCTTGCTTATCTCATGAGTGGCATACAACAACTACTGACCCAATACCATTACAAGGATATGTCTATAATCTGTACACTCATTCGACCATACATACTACCAGCTTTGCATAGATATGCAGTCTGTATCCTCAGCATGCTCTACCATCTGCTTTACCTCAGTATCATCAATTACTTACCTGAGTTACAAAGTGCTCGACCTCACACATGGTTTCACTTTCAGCTAGCCATAATAAATTAATAAACAATTTAAACAGAAATAAATATCAACACAAACAACTTCGTTTACTATATTGATAAACTCACCTGATTGCAAACGTTACCATAGCAACGCTCGGCTATTTAAACCGCTGGCAAACGTAGAGGCGGGGCCACCTTGAAAAAGCGTCAGCGTGACGCGAAACGTACGTCGGTGGGCGCTCCCTTGTGACGTCAGCACGCGTACTGGTGCGGCGACGTCTGTCAGACAGCGCGGAAGATAACCGCTGTCTGCACTCTGAGTTCCACCCGGCATTTATATACTAGGCGGTGTTCATGAATACACCATGCCGGGTGGGGACTGAACAGATGCCGCCACTCAGGAGCGGTGATAAAAAGCTCCGAAAGTGCAGCAACTCTGATACCCCTGTAATACTGGGGCGTATCACTGAGCGGCTGCAAGATACCACTGATACCACATTAAGCTGTCTATATCAAACAGACGGGGCTCACCTGCCCCAGAGACTTGGTGGATGTTGAACGGCATTAACACTTGTAAAAATATACTCTGCCTACCCACAGTCATTACATCGACTGAACTAGCTGGGCAACTATTAAGCCTAAACAACAACCACATTCATATATCTAGATCTGCAGATATAGAGCAACTTTATTAAAGGCAGCTGTAGAACACTGAGTTAAACATTTTTACTGGCAGAGATATACCAGCTAGCCTGTCTTCAAGATTACTTGCTACCTTCATAGGGGGCATGAGCATTAACTCACCTCACTATCTATCTGGTGGGTTAATTAAATTGTGCTCATTTGAGGCTATAAGAACCCAGAAATATACAACTAACAGTGGGATAAAAATAGTGCATATATTTGCGGCTCCCACTGATCAGCCTCTTCTCTTCCCCACAGCTACATAGTAGCCTCCCTTTTAGATATTTTACTACACCCTGTGTTGCCTTGAAGGATATACAAAATTAACCCCTTGTTGGTTTCTGTGACCAGCAGAGTGCAGCTAGGTCACACTGACTGAAACCTTTTTATGTGGTTTTGACCCGCAATACCCTAGCGACATACAGGTATCACTCTGTATATAGTCACAGAACCACAGGTTATTCAGATGTGGCATGAAAGCAGTTTGACTGTTACTACACTCGAGTGACACACACCAGACTCTTTCAAACATTATAGATAGACCACACTGTGGCACCATATTAGTTTTGCACTTTATTAGTAACTTTTTCTTTCATATGGTACCAGACATTCCTAACCATTCTCCTTCAAGTACTATCTCTATTAATTTATAAATAGACCTAGGGGCAATTCGTTTAATGCGTTTTTAATTGTGTTGAGTGTTTATGTACTTCACTTACTTTACCCATATACACTAATAAAGGTTCATTCTTTTAATTTATCTGTACCTATCACCGTATGAGTGCTTGTTCAAAAGGGGTTCTCTCACCTGTCTAGGCAAGTGTTCTTTTTGTGTTCTATGACTCTCTCACCCCTGGCACCTAATCATTGACAGTAGCTAGAGCTCACAACCCTTCCCCCTCTCACTCCCTATTATTACAAATGTATTAACCCCCTGCAATAATTTATGTAATTGACATTGCAGCTGTGAATGTTCTGTTTGAACAGCCTTTTTGCAGTAACCATAGTGATGAAGTCCTTGCAGTCCTTTTTTTGGAATATGTAATGAAATTAAGTGGGAATTGGCCACAGCTTTTTGAAATTGGGATGAATAGATCCAAGGGAGGGGTATACATATCAGAGCCCCCACACTAGTAATGTACTCCTGATGAAGCACTTATCGTGCAAAACCAGTTGAGGTCGTCACTACTATTACGGTATCAAGCACATTGACGGTGGAACCCCGTAACCCTCAGTAGATGGAAGTGGTCTAGCGCTTGGAGTCACCAGTGAGATTAACCCCGTTTTGGCATTGGTGCAGGTCTCTGCACACAGGATGCTCTCAGAGGCTAAACAGATGTTGAGCTTTTGCATCTCTTCACATCCGGGTGCTGCGAGCTGTCGACCAATAGGAACCCAAGGCTGTGAGTTCCAGAGAGACTGTGATAGTCGGTCGACATAGCTCTCATTCGATGTTGTGAGGAGCCTGCTTTTAATTACTTACATGTGAGTACAGTACGTTATTTATGTTTGTGTGTCCTCTAATACGCATTTCTGCTTTTGAATCTGGTGCGCTGTGTATTTTCTCTATTTGTTGAAGATCCTGTGAAGGACATTTTAGAGGGAGAGCAGAGCTCCCTCTGTGGCAACAGCAGCAAGGGTATATATATATATATAACCCTGGCTGTGCTCAAAGCTGTGACCATGCAGGAAGCTTAAGCCTATAGGGAACCATGTTAAAATGGTTTTAGAAGCAAAAAGTGGCACTGTGTGCTCATTTGCATGTCATTTCCCAGAATCCCTTGCTGCAGTGGAAGTGCTGTGTGCTGGGTGATAATGGGGAAAGGTGGGGTTGCAGACCTGCCTAAGACATGCAGATGAGCATACAGTTGTATTCACATTTGCATATTTGCTTTGCTGTGGAGGGTTTTTGTCACTTTTTTTACTCACCATAACTTAACTCAGTATTATGGTTGGCCAATCCTTTAGCTTCTTTGCATACCCAGTTAATCAACCCCACACTGATGAGACCCATTAAGGTCGAAACAGCTGTCTGTGGGTGGTTTTCTGGTTGTGCACCTTAACCCTGGCTGTGCTCAAAGCTGTGACCATGCAGCAAGCTTAAGCCTATAGGAAACCATGTTAAAAATGGTTTTTGAAGCAAAAAGTGGCACTGTGTGCTCATTTGCATGTCATTTC
Organism: Ascaphus truei; assembly: GCF_040206685.1. NCBI lineage: Eukaryota > Metazoa > Chordata > Amphibia > Anura > Ascaphidae > Ascaphus > Ascaphus truei. The sequence continues at coordinate 307,891,335 of NC_134485.1, read as the reverse complement.
CCAGAATCCCTTGCTGCAGTGGAAGTGCTGTGTGCTGGGTGATAATGGGGAAAGGCGGGGTTGCAGACCTGCCTAAGACATGCAGATAAATACAACTGTATGCTCATATACATATATATATATATATATATATACAAAAGAAAAAAGAAGGGTCAAAATAAGGGAGCACTCAAATAGTATGTACAGTAATAGAAAAATTAAAAAATGGACTTTATTAGCAATGCATCATAAAAACACAAGAGACAAACTCAAACACATACCACAATTTTTTCTTCAGATTTTTATAAATAATGTATTACTCTCTCTCTTCTATTAATACTCTTTATTTTTATCCATATCTGTTACTCTTTAGCTTCACGCTTAGTATTCATGTTTTTATAGTCACAGTTCTCTTATTTGTTATATTCATGTGTGTCTCCTTTAAGTTTCAGTGCCTTTGAACTCTTCCTGCACTAGCATTGCAACAGATGATGCATTGTTTTTCACAGAATTTTCTGATTAACATTGTGGTCAGCAACCACTTTTGGATGCCTAAGCCCTACGCTCCCGGAAGAAGCCTTTTTTGGCGAAACGGCCGTAAGAGCGGAGCAGAGACAACCCTCTCACTACCCCTAGACTCCCAGACCCGTGTGGAACGTGTGGATTACACTGATGTTATTTTCTTTGTGCTGGGACTCCTGCAGCTGGTCTGTACTGTGCTGCTTTGTCTGCCTCACGCTTGCAGTTTCTTACTGATGCTGGGCTGCTAGCCCATGGGGACTTGCTGCTTTACCTGCCTTACTTGTCCTACATTTCAGTGCTCACTGCTACTGGGCTGTCAGCTTAAGGGGACTTCCTCACTGCCTTATTTGCCCTATGCTTTAGTGTCCACTGTTGCTGGGCTGTCAGTTCACATCTCACTACTGCCTGCTACTTACCATCAGCATTAGGCTGTTCCAGCATCTTTCACAGGGTCTTTTGTAAATTTACCCTTGTGGCTTTACCCTCATTATTTATTATTATTATTTTTTAAGCCATTTGGATATTTTCTGCTGCATGTTACACATCTCCCTCAGCAATTATTATTCTGTGACTGTTATGTTATTGTGTTATTCTATGCTATATTTGTAATGTCTTTGATATCTGATTCACAGTTTTTTGACTAATTTTTCTGCGCTCTGGTTTGTCCTTTTATATTATCTGAGTTCTCGCTTTGATCGGCCGATCTTTGTTACACTACTAGGGGAATTTTCTTTCCCCTGGTTCTGTTATGTTCTGTTGGAACTCTTACTATTTGGTCTTTCCAGGTTAGGGGTTAATTTGTGTTAAGTTATTATTAATTATATTTTGCAGCAGTTTTTCATGTGGTATGTGTTTGAGTTTGTCTCTTGTGTTTTTATGATGCATTGCTAATAAAGTCAATTTTTCAATTTTTCTATTACATACTATTTGAGTGCTCCCTTATTTTGACCCTTTTTTCTTTTTGTGTTTATTAATTTATTAAGGTCGGTAGCACCACCAGAAGGTTACTTTTACCGTGATATCTAGTTTTGTGTATTATTAGGTCTCTCTGAGTTGATTTGATTGCGGCACCATTTCTGTGTTTAATATATATATATATGGACAAACAAAGAAAAAAGCAGCGCCTACTAAGGGTATGTGGGTAGAAGTCTATAGATATATAATTAAGTGAAATGATAACTCAAATAGATAATAATGAAGTGGAGTAAAGACTATACTAATTATGTGATAGCAAATGATCTAACTAGGTGTCTGTGTAACAATTACATAAAAAAGCATATAAATAATAACAATATTAAAAAATCAAATTACAAAAATGAAAAAATGAAAAAATAAAAAATGAAAAACAAAAAAGCAAAAAAGAGGGTAAAAACCAGTCCTCAAAGTGATAGTCCAATGAAGTAGATGGATGCTGGTGCAAGGGATCTCCGGCTGCTCTCAAAAGGACTAACCACGTCCATAGGGAATCTGCAGAGAAGAAAGAGGAGAGAGCGCACGCCCCATAGTATAAAACTGTAAATTTATTGAGGGGGAGGGGAAGAGGAAGGGGTAAAAAATGCACTCACAAAGGTACAGAGTAAAAAAAGCATTTGGTGATAATAATCACCACCATCCAGTAACTGCACTTCGTCCTTGGGGAACCCACGATCACGAACGGGTTAAGCCACAGTCCTAACAGATGTACAGAGCAGGTGGATAGTGCTGCAACACGTTCCAAAGATCGTGAAGTGTAGCTCCTTGCTAACAAGCCTCTATGGTGTCGGCGCTTGGATCGGTCTACTCCTGCGCTCCGTGATGACGTAGTGTCTATGCATCCTACGTGATGACGCTCCCTGACGCGTTTCGTCACTCACGGGTGACTTTCTCAAAGGGTAGTGGGGAGGGACCACACGGCCATGATATATATACACTAATAGTTCCGTGCGCCGCCCCTAATCAGCTGAAAAAATAATATATAATAAACAATACATCATAACATCTGTGTAACTGCTGTAATTCGAGCTAATGAAGTATCTGATTAACATATTATGATTGACATTGTTATATTAAAAGAGACAAAGAGAGAGAAAACAAGTAATAAAACTCATACCGCAGTACTACACATATATAAAACACATAATATATGGAGATAATACATGATAGAAACCACACATAGAGCTGGCCTGAAAAACACGGTATAAAATCATTGTAACACTAAAAGATACTACATACATAGTATTCTAGGTATTAAGGACCAAACAATATCACAAATGTTAAAATAATACAATAATACAATAAAGAAGGATATTGTTAATATTAAATATGTAAGTAACTCTATATTTAATTTAAGCTAACACATTGTATAGTGTGATGACTATGCCACAAAGAAAGAGAAATGTTGAATGAATAGATAACTGATATAATGTAATTTACCTAAAATAAAGCTTAAATGAACAGTTAGTAATAATAACTACTGGCAGGTCCCTAGAACCTACAAGTGTGAACCATTAACTCTAAATAGGAATAGTGAAGATGAGAATATAGTGATCCCAATGGATATAGATCATGTGATCCTAATTTAACTATATGTAGATAAGTGTAGGTTTAATACTAAGTGAACATCTTAACTGATAAAATATTCTAACCCCAACCTATATAACCAAAATGTCAAAAAATATGTATATGTATATATATAATATAAATGAAAGTGATTGTAAATATGTAGATGGGTAATATAAATTCAAATCTAAGACCATGAATGTCTAATTTGAATATTAAGCAGAAAATGAAAATACAAAAATAAAACAACCTAATAAACTTATATATAATATAATATATAATATTGGATAATGATCTACAATAAAACCCATATATAATGTAATAATAACTACTACTCCAGGACCTGAGGAGAGACCCAGGAGGGACTCAGACAATGGATGACGGAGGAATGCAGTGGAAGTCAAGGACAGGGAGAGGTGTCCACAGGAGGGACTAGACCAGTGTACTGACATCTAAGCATTCATTTAATCCACCAGGGGTCAAGGTACCCAACTGGTGGATCCAAAAGGTTTCCCGCCTGCAGAGGATCTTGAAGTGATCACCTCCGAGGGCACACGGAGAAATGCTCTCAAGTCCCATGATTGTCAAAGATTTGGGATCCTGTTGGTGATACAATTTAAAGTGCCGGGAGACACTATGAGAGTTTAATCCTTTGATAACATTTCTCATGTGCTCCAGGAAGCGAGTGCTAAGCGACCTAGTGGTGCGGCCAACATAATGTTGACCGCACCCACACTGGATGAGATACACAACATAGGTGCTAAGACAATTGATAAAACTGGTAATAGAATGTATGGTACCTCTGCTGGGGGAACAAAATTGGGTTTTGGTAAGGAGATGTCTGCAGGTTATACACCGACAATGTCCACATAGGTGATTACCCAATGGGCCCTTATAAGCCGTGGTTTTGGATGATGTTAATGACGACCTAAGTTTAGTAGGAGCTACCATGCTCTTTATATTTCTGGCCTTCCTGTAAACTACAGCAGCTCTTTCAGGCAAGATGGACCCCAAATGGGGGTCACACTTGAGGATGCTCCAATGGTTATTAAGAATCTTATTTATAGATCTAAAGGACTGGTTGTAAGTGGTTATAAACCTCACTGTAGACGCACCAGTCTTAATGGATTTCACTGGAGCATCATAACTCAAGCGTACCCCCTTATCACATTTGGTTTTGGATTTACTTAATAGGACTGACCTGTCTAGAGAGCTAGCTTTGCTGAGAGCGTCGGAGACCAGATCGGGATCATAGCCTTTAGATAGAAATTTAGCTCCAAGTAATTTGGACTGGTTTTTAAAATCAACATCCCTGTTACAGTTCCTACGTAATCTGTGAAACTGCCCCAAAGGGATATTATCAAGCCATTGCTTATGGTGATTACTGGACGCATGAACATAGCTATTGACAGACACAGACTTAAAATGTGTGGTGGTTATAATATTAAAGTCTGAGTCTGCACTAAGAACTAAATCAAGAAAGACAGTGGACACTGCATCAATTTCAAAAGTGAATTTAAGTCCAAATTGATTACTGTTGAAGGAACTCAAAAGACCAGATAGAACAGACTCTTCACCATCCCAAATAATAATGATATCATCTATGAAGCGGCCATAGTACACGAGACCCGCTCCAAGTAGGGTGTTAAGCCACACAAAAGACTCCTCCCAGTACCCCATGAAGAGGTTTGCATAGCTGGGAGTGAATCTCGTGCCCATAGCCGTTCCACAGATTTGCAGGTGATAATTATCTTCAAACAAAAAATAATTGTGAGTGAGAATAAAGTGAATACTTTGCAAAATAAAGTGTTTGAGTTTTATTAGTTGTTTTCTCTCTCTTCGTCTCTTCTAATATAACAATGTCAATCATAGTATGTTAATCAGATACTTCATTAGCTCGAATTACATCAAGCATCTTTCATCTGATTAGGGGCGGCCCACGGAACTATTAGTGTATATATATCACGGCCGTGTGGTCCCTCCCCACTACCCTTTGAGAAAGTCACCCGTGAGTGACGAAACGCGTCAGGGAGCGTCATCACGTAGGACGCATAGACACTACGTCATCACGGAGCGCAGGAGTAGACCGATCCAAGCGCCGACACCATAGAGGCTTGTTAGCAAGGAGCTACACTTCACGATCTTTGGAACGTGTTGCAGCACTATCCACCTGCCCTGTACATCTGTTAGGACTGTGGCTTAACCCGTTCGTGATCGCGGGTTCCCCAAGGACGAAGTGCAGTTACTGGATGGTGGTGATTATTATCACGAAATGCTTTTTTACTCTGTACCTTTGTGAGTGCATTTTTTACCCCCCCTCTTCCCATCCCCCTCAATACATTTACAGTTTTATACTATGGGGCGTGCGCTCTCTCCTCTTTCTTCTCTCTCTCTATATATATATATATATATATATATATATATAAATATATATTATACAGTATATACACAGTATATTTGTTTATGCACAGCTATCTTAAGGTTCAGCCACAGCATTTCAATCGGGTTGAGGTCTTGACTTTGACTGGGCCATTGCAACACCTTGATTATTTTCTTTTTCAGCCATTCTGTTGTAGATTTGTGGTGTGCTTGAGATTATTGTCTTGTTGTATGACCCAATTTCGGGCATGCTTTAGCTGTCGGACAGATGGCCTCCCATTTGACTCTAGAATACTTTGGTATACAGAGGAGTTCATGGTCGACTCAATGACTGCAAGTTTCCCAGGTCCTGTGGCTGCAAAACAAGCCCAAATCATCACCCCTCCACCACCGTGCTTGACAGTTGGAATGAGGTATTTGTGCTTATATGCTGTGTTTGGTTTTCGCCATACGTGGCGCTGTGCATTATAGCCAAACATCTCCACTTTGGTCTCGTTTGTCCAAAGGACATTTTTCCAGAAGTCTTGTGGTTTGTTCAGATGCAAACCTAAGCCATGCAGCCTAGACTAGAAACGCCTGTCCAGTGATCCCACTTGTCTATATAAGGCAGAAATCGACTCCATTATTCAACTGGGGGTGTCGAATATGTGGATTTCAGAAGACACGAGCAAGTTCCTCACGCAGCACCATCCCAGAATGCCTGTCCTGTACACTATTCCAAAGATACATAAGTCAGCAATGCAACCACCAGGGAGACCTATCATATCAGCACGGTCCTCTTTATGTCATCCGTTATCACAATTTGTGGACTTTCATCTACAGCCTTTAGTCTCTCAAATGGCCTCCTATGACAAAGACACCACGGATTTTATGGCACATATCAGCAACTTGGCCTTCGATCCCACGGACTGTGTTTTGGTCGCACTCGATGTGGCAAGCCTTTATACCAATATTCCACACAAAGAGGGCTTAGATGCAGTCCACTGTAAGTTCCAAAACATGGGGACACCAACAGGCCCGCCATCGGAGTTTCTACTGCTATTAATGAAAATTATCCTCAACAGGAATTTTTTCAAATTTGAAAAGAACTACTACTTACAGCTCAGCGGTACTGCCATGGGTTCAAATATGGCGCCCTCATATGCCAACCTATTTATGGACGTGTACAGTGGCGGCCGCCTTTAGCCTCGTGCGGCCGTTTCAGCGCAACTTTTAAAAACGCGGGCAGATGCAGTGTTTGATGCGGCATGTTCTGGTATGTAAAGCAATGGCCGCGTGCATTGTATTAGCGCTGGCTCGGCATGAATGCGGCATGAACGCGGTGAAGTGCGTGGTATTTGAAAAAAATACCCAAACAAAATCGGAGATGTTGGAGAATAAAAGTTGCCGTGACAGTATGAGCAGATGCACATTCTGATCGAGGCCCCATATGCACACCATATCAAGAAATACCTTCGCTATATTGACGATATTTTCATGATTTTAAGCGGCAGTACAACAGAACTATTGGAGTAAGTGGAGTACTTGAACAACATTCCTTCCACCATTCATTTCACTCTGTGCCATAATAATATGGAGATCTCCTTTCTGGACACTATGGTATACAAGTCTCATGGCACTCTAACGACTAGATTTTACCACAAACCTATGGACAAAAACACTCTCCTTCACGCATCTAGTCATCACCCGGCCCCACTAAAGAAGGGCTTATCCTATTCTCAATTGCTAAGTGTAAAACGGATCACTAGTGATCCCAAAGAAGTGGAGCTGGTAGCCATGGCAACACGGTTTCTGGACAGGGGATACTGCCAGAAGGACGTGAAGGTTGCATTAGAACGCGTTCGGCAACTCGATCAGAATGCACTGCTCAGCACTCGCCCTAAGGATATAAAATCCAACAGGTTTAATGTGGTAAGCACATATAGTATGGCATCAAGGGTGACCCAATAAAGTGGCGAGTTCTGGCAAATGACGACAAAATAGGGCAGATATTCCAGGAGCCACCACTATTTTGCTTCAGGTGTGGCCCAAGCATTGGGGACTCGATCGCACACAGGCGGATCCAGTGGATAAGTATTCATCATCCAAAACCTGGCTGACACAAAAACCGGGCTCAAATAAATGCCGGGGATGTACAAACTGCCAGTTAATTCAGGTCGGGTCAACATATTGCCATCCGCACAGTGGAGCACGTATTAAAATCAGACAGTTTCTTAACTGCGAGTCTAAATGTGTAGTTTACTTGATAAAATGCCGGTGTGGCCTCTACTACATAGGCAAAACGGTAAGGATGCTGAAAGAACGTGTAGCCATCCACCGTTTTACAATTAGAAAAGCTCTACAGGCTAACACTGATGACCAGGAATTCAAATGCTTGCCAGTTGCGACACACTTTAGAGACATGAGACATTCATTGGCAACGTTTCGCTGTATGCCTTTTCTACAAGTCCCAATACCCTCACGGGGTGGTGACAGGAATAAACTTTTGTTACAAAACAAGGCCAGACTCATCTTTGAGCTAAGGACTGTAGCACCATATGGAATCAATGAAGATCTGAAGTTGGGTTGTTTTCTATGATGTGAACACCAATCTGAATTCTAACATTCATGTTATTTCACTTCATGGTTTCCCTCAATGTCAGGCACTTACCACTCCCTTCACATTTTGTGTCTTGGGTGATTTATTTAGTTGTGCTGTATGTGTATTTCTCTGCTATATTGATAGTATTTTGCATGTCTGACCCGCGGCCACGTTGGACAACATGGGGTGACGTCATGCTCAAGCACTACAAGCACGGAGTATTCACGCATGCGCAGTCTTGATTGTGTGATCAGGTGCCGTATGGCGTCCCTACCTCAGACACGCATGCGCATCTTTTGTGTTTATCCTTACTATTTCTACATGTGCCTCTCTCCTTTCACACAAACGCACACACACTTTAAACATACTGGGGATATGCAATCTATCAAGCGCTCCGGTCGCTTACTGTAACGTCATCGTGAGCAGGTAAGGTTATTGCCCAGCAGCTTTATCAGCAATCTGACTAGCGTTTTCAAGATGGCAGTGCATTCCACGGCTTGTTTGCGTGTCACAGACTGCTTACACATGCGGTTTCATGGGCTTTTTCGGGTCCTACACGGGTGAGTTGCATAAATTATATAATTGGTATGGGTATATATGTTGGGTCACTGGCACTCATTCACTGCACATCCCTGAGGAAGGTCACGTTAAACTGACCGAAACGTTGGATGCAGTGCCATGTATTGTTGAGATGAATACAGTTTTTCTATCTACCTGGCAGTGTGCTGTTTCTGTTTTCCGGATCCACGTCTGGTAACATTTTTGTCTTTTTGTGTATATGGGACAAACATCAGTTCTTATAGGATCTGCCCCCACACCAGTGTCTATTATTACGGAGTGCTTTTTGTTCTTTTTCTATGATATATATATATCATAGAAAAAGAACAAAAAGCACTCCGTAATAATAGACACTGGTGTGGGGGCAGATCCTATAAGAACTGATGTTTGTCCCATATGCACAAAAAGACAAAAATGTTACCAGACGTGGATCTGGAAAACAGAAACAGCACATTATATATATATATATACAGGCATACCCCGCATTAACATACGCAATGGGACCGGAGCATGTATGTAAAGCGAAAATGTACTTAAAGTGAAGCACTACCTTTCCCCCACTTATTGATGCATGTACTGTACTGTACTGCAATCATCATATACGTGCATAACTGATGTAAATAACGCATTTGTAACAGGCTCTATAGTCTCCCCGCTTGCGCACAGCTTCGGTACAGGTAGGGAGCCGGTATTGCTGTTCAGGACGTGCTGACAGGCGCATGCGTGAGCTGGCGTTTGTCTATTGGGCGATATGTACTTACTGGCGAGTGTACTTAAAGTGAGTGTACTTAAAGCGGGGTATGCCTGTATATATATATATATATATATTTGACATCAACCTTGCAGTGTGCTGTCTTCTTTGGTCATCAGGATCCGCTGGTTACCACACGTCTATATATATATATATATATATCTATATATATAATATGATGGGTTCTGGTGTTAGAGCTTGCTGGGATTGTGTGTTCTTATTTATAAATCCAAATTAAACTTACCTTTCTTTTACTCATAACAGAAGTGTTCAACACTTTGAAAACAGTATAGCTTTCATGAAGAATTGACTATTGTACTGTATTGTACTTTGCATTTTCTCGAAACCATCATTGATAAAACTGAAGAAAAAAAATATATATTGTTTGACAATATAGATACATGTATGTAATTAAAAAAATACAACTTTTTTTTTCAAGTAACATGTTAAAAATGCATAAGGTCTTTAAGAAAACATCAATCATAATCAAAATAGTGTTTTATCAATTTAAATCAATTACAGGGCAGGAGTGAACAAATACTTGCAGGATGACACAGGATCACAATCAGTAACTGTATAGTAGGTGGCAGGGCATTAAACATTTTGCTTTTAGGATTATGAATGCTAACTATGGGAAAAAGTTTTTTTTATTCACATTCAGAACTACTGTAGAGGTAACTTTTATGTCTTTTTTGCGGCACCCTGGGGTTACATGTTTTCTGGGTCTCGAATCACCTAACTTGGTCTTAGAAACATGCACCACCAAACACATGAAATTCAGCCGTGTCAAACACTTACATTATTAAATGTTTCATATGCAAAAAACAAAGCAATGTCCCTCTCTCAGTGGACCGACCACCCCATTTCCCTATTCCCAACAAGTATTTTCACCACACTAACATTAACACTGGAGGAAGCATGGACTCTCCCTCTGAATACCCCAGGTTATGGTGTATTATCCTTCCCCAACCGATTCTATAGAGCAGGGGGGCGCAAATTTTTTCCCTGCTCCCCCCTGCCGGCGGTCCCCGCACTCCCGCCCCCCCCCCAACCCACACTTACCCGCGCTCCGGCGTAATGACCTCACGGTGCCATAGCATTGTGACGTCACATGACCTCGCGGCGTCATTTTGACGCCGCGTTGCCATGGCGATGCAGGAAGGAAGCCGCCGGAGCCAAGGTAAGTAGGTTTACAGAGGCCCTGCAGCTCCCCGGCACTTAATTTAAATGTAAAACCTGCGCCCTCCCACCGGCAGTCTTGCGCCCCCCAGTTTGCGCACCGCTACTATAGAGCACCAAGCTGTGGCTATTGCTTTATGTAGACAAAGCAATCTGTGGTTGGTGATTAAGGAAACAAAACAGGGCTGTTCTAAATGATTGCTTGGTTGGCAAGTTGCACACATATTGCCTTACATTACTTTGCTTTAAAGCCGCAGTTCAAGCAATATACTACTTTTTTTTTTTTTTTTTTAAATAAATCAGTTTTGTACTATTTGAAAATACTTCTGCATTTAAATAAATAAAAAAAACAATTTTGAAGACATGTTTAATGTATTCTAATGTAACAAGCATTTTTGTTCCTATAGCAATAATTTACAAAGTCACATCCCCTTCCTCTTCTGAACCAGTGTCACCTTTTTGAGCCCAGCCCTATCTAGCAGTGAACCAATTGAATATAGTGTCTGCCTGGTCACGTGATCCTCCTCACATAACTGGTGGTCAGTGAAGCTGATGCATTTGGGGAACCACAACTTCGCTAATCACTTGTCAGTGTGTAGATAGTATTGATGCATATATTGAATTTAAAAAAAATAATAACTTTTTTAAAATGACAGCTTGAACTGCAGCTTTAAGTAACTGCATTTGCATAGACCTTGCATGACAAAAACAAGTTAATATTCTGTGTACTTGAACCACACCTCTATAGCTTTCAGTACATTAGAAGTAGATAATTCAAAGTAGCTGTACTGCTACATGGAAACATTATAATGTTAAACATTACAAGGTTAATCCTGACTATGAGGTGTGCTGTTTCCCCTCCCCAACCTCTCCAGACATGGGCCCCATACTAATTGCAACATTGTAGAAGTCACATTGCAAAGCCTGAGTCATGTTGCATAAAACTTGCAAAGAGCGCATCTCACTGGAATTCACATTTGCTTGGTGTTGTATGGTCTAGTTGCATGTCAAGTGATGCAGCACTTACAGTTAAAGTTACAGTATCTGGATGAGCAACATCCATGAATCACCAAGTAATTGTAGGAGATATTCTTTATGTTTATGAAGGAATTGTAGGAGATATTCTTTATGTTTATGATCTCCCACAGTACTGTAAATCAATGCATCTTGTAAATTGCAGGATTTTTGATAAAGTATACCACAATTCTTTCTTTCGGCAGTGTTTCCATTAATTATTTTGCTACTGATGCCAGGCACACTTGCATGTAGTTACCTACCTCTTTCATATTTCCTCTTTTGTGTTGTGGCGCTAAACTTGCTGTTCGCCACTCATCTAGGTATTATTTGTCATCTTAACTCTATGCCTAGGACAAACTTGAAAACGAGAGGTAACTCTCAATGTATTACTTCCTGGTAAAACATTTTATAAATAAATTCAAAATAAATCTTGAATTACACTTGTTAATAGTGATGTGTTTCAAAGTTCTTTGATTAGTGTTGAATGCAACACTGCAAGCTTATTTTTATCCTTGGATATGTCACATCTGAGACATTTGGCTTGTATATTTTCAGTTTTGAAAATTCCATTCGGAATATACTTTGCAAAAAGAGACTTGTATTCATCTCCTTTTCATTTGCAGTGTATATTCCTGTCCCAAGCCGTGGTCACCTTCTGTTGTGATGTGTAAGCAAAAGCAGTTATAAAAACTATTTTCTAATCCCTTGTCTCCTGTTAAATGACCCTACTCTTCTGTGTTTACCCTTACTATTTCTACATGTGCCTCTCTCCTTTCACACAAACGCACGCACACGCACACGCACACGCACACGCACACGCACACGCACACACACGCACACACACACACACACACACAAACACACAAACACATTTACATATATGTGTGTGTGCAAAAACAAATGTTTTCTCTCTTTATTTACTGACTTGGCTTGCAACATTTGCACCTGCAATTTAAAGGCAAAATCCTTGGACAAAAGTACTTGGGGATGTAGAGCATCTAAACGTCTAGCAGAGTTTTCTCCTTAAAGTACACAGAGATATTGAAAAACCAGCATTCACACATAACATAACGTAAGAAATACTGTACTAATTGTCAACAATGACAGCTATTATTATTATTATTATTATTATTATTATTATTATTATTATTATAATTATTATTACAATTTTGTTTTATAATCAGTTCTGGTTAATTCACCAACATTGCTGTTAATTGCTTGTTTTAATCTATCCAGTCAATTTATTTATGTAATATTTGAAGTTAATATGTCCTTTATGCACTTTCTCTGTATTCCATTTGTGCGCAACAGTATCTCTAATTTAATTTCAAATTTACCATAATGAAAATGTTTGGATTTGTACCACATCTATAAATATTTTAGACATTACTAGCACTATTAGTAGTGGTCACCCTGAAAAATAAGAGTGTATCAGCATGAAGAGTTTGGCATGCTTTGTCTTTATATATAGCAAACACATTTTATGGTGTTCATAAAACAAACTTAATAGAAATAAGATAGCACCAAATGATTCATCATCATTCTTTTACCATTTCTTTCACCAGTGGAAATATAGTGGAAGATTACATCTTTCCATTATTAAGTACACAAAAAAACATAAAAAGAAACACTGCAGATGGTTCAATTCACAAAAGAAGAATTGCAATACATAACCCTTTCCAAATAATTTAAAATATGTGAAATACTGTATGTTTTAGTAGGAACCACTGTAACAAGTGAAGAATTTTAGGATACAAAGTATTTTTTTCGTAAAAAATGTTCTTATTAAATATAATATGAAGAAATTATAATAAATATAATATGAAGAAATTGTAATATTATAAATAGAAATAAACACATAATTTACTTAAAAATAACTTTAGTGTTGTACTTTATGTAGCCCTCTTACCCCCACCCTAAGTGAGATTGAGGTGGGTAGGTGTATCTGACTACTTATCAGTGTGGTGCTGTACCTGTTTGGCAACCAGGAGGGCTGAGTTCTGCCACGGGGAACCTGGGGTGAATTACTCTTACTACTACTATATAGTGCAGCGCCTCCACCTGCGATAGCTCCCAGCAGAGCGGGAGTTGTTCCTTGCAGGACACATACAAATGAACAAATTCATACAAATTCAACATTTTTACTCATTTAGTTATATTAAACTAATTTTTATCATTAGCGTTGCTTTGTGTTTATCTGTCCTTGTGTGTCTGTCTCTCTTGTCATCATTGTCAGCCAGTTTGCCAATCTATGTCTGTGTAATTTGTTTAAGCGGTGTTGCACTAAATATCTCTTTTTTCATTTCATGTTACACTTCCCATGACCGAAGTCCTATCTGATCACCCAAAGACTAAGAGACTGCTGATCATCTTGGGACTTGAGCTATCTCTACTGGATATCCAGAATTCCACTATTTGGACTCATTAGGCGCCGGTATTTCTTTTTGTTTTATGCTGTTTATTCTGATTGTACTGTACCATCAGTTTACCATCAGGCTGCCTTTCTACCACTAGGGCTTACCCTCCAAGCAGGGTATATTGTCTAATTCCCATTAGCGCTACTATACATCACCTTTTCTTTTTCTATACAAATGAACACATACACTGGATGTGACATAGCAAAGGGCTTTACTGAACATAACATATATCTTAACGCTCTAACGTACTGACATAACTCTATGATAATATCTTATCACTCCACCCACTGAAGACACAACTAGCCCCACACCTCACAGGGTCTTGTACCCCACACCTTATTCCCTGAGTCCCAAGTGTCCCAAGAGTTATGCAACCTTAGGTGTGATCAGTGCCTGTGTGGAACCGGTAAGGGTGGTGCACTTGGTAACTGTACCTGCCGAGTGTGTCCACACTCGGTATGATGAATCTTCACAAAGGATCCGCTGATCCTGCGATGAAACCTGCCTCTGCGTGGGGTGATATCCCACCAGATGCTCCCACCGTGAAGACTGTCTCTTTCCTGAAGAGGTCTGTTCCCAGACCAAACTTGCGAGGCCACGTGCACACAGCTGTGTCCCTGACTATCTTATAACACACCTGACTGCTGAGGGGATCCGTTCCCTATCTAGGGCATGTCCCTGTAGCAGCTCCAACCTTTCAATGACTCAGGGCCTAACTGGGCCTGGGGGTATAGGGCCTAATGTAGGGGCTAGTTGCCTCCTCACACACAGAGCTCCTTCTCTAATGTGACAGGTCCCTATCCTAGGGCCTGTCCCTGTGACCACCCACCTTCACTAGTGGGGAGTCAGAGCCTCAGCTCTAGCCTGGGGATTTCTGGCCTAGGGCAGAAGCATGCAGCTCTCTGCCCCCCTTCTTTCCCCCTCTGTCTCCTAGCTCCTAACTGACAAGCCCTGTCTGCACACAACATTGTATCTTCTTTGCAGCATGAGAATCTGTCAGCCTTAGTGGCTGTCTGACTGCATGTGACAGGGATCATAGAGCAATCCCCAGAGGCTGCTGGGAATCGTAGTCCACTCAGGACCTCTTCTCTATTAGCGCCGAGTGCGCGATCTCTACTGCGCATGTCTGAACCTGTAATGGCCGCCGCTAATCTTAACTGAGCATGCGCAACTTCCAAAAGCTCCTGCACACATGTAATGGCCACCTCTATGCTTGCCAACCTCTGTGCATTGCACTGCACAGGCACGAACTCCCGCGCCAACCTCAACATGGCCGCCGCGACTGCTCTGCTTACGCGCAAGCCTCCGCACATGCGCGAACACATTAAACATGGCGGCGTCCTGCCGCAGCTGCCACCAGGAGCCC
Organism: Ascaphus truei; assembly: GCF_040206685.1. Classification (NCBI taxonomy): domain Eukaryota; kingdom Metazoa; phylum Chordata; class Amphibia; order Anura; family Ascaphidae; genus Ascaphus; species Ascaphus truei. The sequence continues at coordinate 307,876,048 of NC_134485.1, read as the reverse complement.
CCGGGAACACGCTCGCCCCCGCAGCAGCACACACGCAAGGGGGAAAGAAACCGGCAGACAGGGGGACCTGAGGGACCCTGGCTACATTTATAAGAGCTATTTTGTATGTTTTAAGCTAAGAGGGGTGAGTGATAGATAATACAATCTTATTTACACTGCGCGGTAGGGCTAGGGTTTAACCCCTTAATTACCATAGTGGTAGTAACCACTAAGTTTTAAGGGATTAACCCCTCTCATCAGGCCTAGCAACCCACCCTGGGGCAACTACAGTACAGCCTTCACCCACCCCATTAAAACACCAGTAACCCCTTAATTACTTTAGCGGTAGTAACCACTAATGGCTGTCCATCTGCCCTTTCTTTCTTCAATGATGGTGAGGATGAAGAGAAGTAGGAGGATGGTCTTCATCCTGGCAGGTGTATGAAACATATTTTTAATTTATTTTATTTCGCTGTATGTTTGAATGGGCAAAAGCGCTAGTAGCCATATTTGGCAACAAGGGAATTTGCTCATTCTGGTTGGGGATGGGGGTTTGTTAGGGCTAGAGGGGGGGTGAAGGGTGTATTTGCCCAGGAGTGGGTGATTAGGCCTCCCGGATGGACTACTTTAGCGGTAGTCACTGCTAAAGTAATTAAGGGATTAACCCCTCCCGCAATCTCCCAGGAGGCAAACCACCCACCCTGGAGCAAAAACCTCCTTCACTCACCCCCTCAACAAACAACAAACTGGGTACTCATGTTTAACCGTCATATGTGGAAGTGCAATTAATAAAGGCAATTATTGCCGAAACGTTGGACCCTTTGGTGTCACATTAAATTGCATCTTCAGAAGACTGTGTGCCTGCTTCCATTTTCTTTACTCATGTTTAACCTCTTCATTACCTTAGGGGCTAGACACTAATGTAATGAAGCTACTTTTATTATTATTATAATAATTATTATTATTATTATTACATAGTAATGAAGAAGGGGTGACCGGAGCTGAACCACAATAATTTTAGATCCTTGAGACCCCCTGCCTCCCAAGATACAGGCCCTGGTATGGGGTGTCAGTATCTCCTGCAAGTTTAAATGTCCTTGTCACATGGGCCACAAAGTGAGACATTTAACCCCATATGGAGGTCTTTAACTTGGGTCTCTGGGACTGACATTAATTTTGTTATGCTCCCGTGACCCACTGCTTTAATATTATCTAATGAAATAGAATAAAAACATTGTAATTGCCTTTTAGAGCTGTGCAATGAGAGGGAACGATTCTGTCCACTATCACTGTGCAGCTCTTCCAGACTTTTATTGCAACTGTTGAACTCCCATAGGTGAAATAGTATAGTACCCCTTTCCTCTTTTCGCAAGTGACTGATTTTGAACAATACATTCTTCTTCTGCTTGTACACTGTACAGGCATACCCCGCATTAACGTACGCAATGGGTCCAGAGCATGTATGTAAAGCGAAAAAATGTACTTAAAGTGAAGCACTACCTTTTTTCCACTTATCGATGCATGTACTGTAATGCATAACTGATGTAAATAACGCATTTGTAAAAGGCTTTTATAGTCTCCCCGCTTGTGCACAGCTTCGGTACAGGTAGGGAGCCAGTATTGCTGTTCAGGATGTGCTGACAGGCGCATGCACAAGCTTCCGTTTGCCTATTGGGCGATATGTCCTTACTCGCGAGTGTACTTAATGTTAGTGTCCTTAAACCGGGGTATGCCTGTAAATTGTTTATTTCCTGCTGCAATGTTGGCAAGTGCAAAAACATTGGCTATAAAAGAAATGTTCAGAAAGTGGTATATTGGGAGACTTAAAGACACTATTAGATTAAAAGTATATTAATAAAAGTAAAGTCAAGGAGTCAGAACTATAGGCACAAACAATTTAATGAGATACATCTTTTAAGTGTGAATTTTCAGTTAGACTTTGACATCTTAAATTCAAAATGCTTGATGACTATTGAATGTGAGCGAGATCCATAGGTAGACAGAGACTAGTGAAAAGGTTAAAAGTATGAGTTGCCTGTAGAGGTAAAAGGTGCAAAGTTGAGAAAATCTTGTTTTGATCGTAATAGGCGAGTAAAGATCAGAGTTAAGATACACTACAGTATATGTAGACACAAGAGAGTGTAAAGCCTTAAAGGCAAGGGGGATATGTACTCTAGGAGTATGGACTTTAGATATTCTAAAATATATACTGCAAACATGTACATAAAGTAGTGGAATCTAAAAATTCTGTCCCTACAAGACACATAGGACCAGATAGATCAAGCTTCAGTCATATAAAAATGCAATATGACAGCCAAAAAAGTGAAAATTTTTACAGTGCAATACATCAATGTTGCACCACCAAAAATAACACACTTTTAATCAGATCTGTAAAAAATATTTTACCTTGGTGAACTGAGACCTGAAGGTGGGCAGAAATTAAAATTTAGCGTTAAATGCGATACCGGCCACAAACTCAAGTTGGTGATCGCAAGTTATTATGTTCCCCCACCTCTAGCTTTAGGAAAAAAAACATTTGCTTTACTGTACTGTATGTGTACTGTATGTTACATGATGACAACGGCTAGACCTTAGAACTTTATGCACAGTACGTCTGTAAGTGTATTTAATTTATTGCTGAAGAGTAAAAAAGTCTTAAGGCAATGAAAACAGTGACCAAGTTAAAAAACAAAACTTATTTTTTATTATATGAAAAACATTCCCTGTGTATTTTTATTTTATTCTTTTGAAATTACTTAAACAAGTATTCGCCCCATAGTCATGGGACTTCCTTTTATGCTACAAAAAGGCATTTATGTTTTATTTCATTGCTCAGAAAATAAGTGGGGTCATGTTGCAGGGTACATGCAACCACACGCGGGTTTTCTTGATAAGGCTTTTTATTGAGCCTCAAAATATGGCACACAAAAATAACAAGAGCTTTTCTTCAGCATATATAAAGTAAAGCAGTATACGCCCTGAGCAAGGCGTTGCCCTTTCTGTTCAAATTCCACAGAAACAATTTAGCATAAAAAAATCTGTCCCAGAAAACAGACCTTAAATCAAGCTGTTCTCCCTCCAGAGTTTCAGTGTATCTCCATGCTTCAGACAGCCTGCATGTGTGTACAGCCTAAGGGTTATAAATCTCCTTGATGAGGCAGCTGGGATCAGACTAATTAACCAGACCTGTCAGCTGAAAGTTAACCTCGTCACTGCTGCACTGCCGACCTACACATAGGTCTGCCAGGCATGGGGCTGGTGACGTTTACTCACCCTGTCACAGGTCATAATGAAGTGACGTTGGATTTCATCCATACTAGTTCTGTGCAAATTCACAGGAAGTGCTTCCATTCCCCTATTGCCATCATAATTAGCCACCTTTAACCATTCAAGATACAGCTCATAACTGACATGGTGGTTCACAATGAGAAGGGCTAGTATTGTCACTTTTCCACTGCTTCTGGAAAGTATTTCTCCAGTATGCTCTGCTGGAGGTTAGTTAGCTTCATGTCTGGGATCTTGCCCGGATCTAGTTTGCATTTGAAACTGTACTCTCCTGGGTGGTGCGGGTGGTGCAGCAGGTGTACTTATTTCACTGGACGAGGGTAGATGGTCTGAGGTGGTTTGCATTTGCACCTGTAGACGCCTGGGTGCAGCGGGTGGTGGAAGAGGTGTGCATCTGTCAGTGGGAGAGGGTAGAGTGTCTGGGAGCATGCTTTCCTACAGTGGTGTGCATTGTCTTGGTGGCAGAACAGAAAAATGATATACAGCACACACTATTGGAGGTATTGGGTCCTCCGTAGTCTGTTGCACCCTGCAAATATTCTTTTGCCTTCTACATTTCTTCTTGGCATTATCCCTTTTCATTTGTTCTATTATCTAAAGACAGTGTGTGCTGGGCTTTGTGTTATTTATATTGTCTTGGTGGCGTGCAGGTCAATTCCAGTGGTCACCCTCCTTCTCCTGCATTGGACATATATGGGCAGAGACAGTAACCAAATAATAGAGCCAGCAATGTCACTGTCAATGTTGTCCATGTGACCACCCATGCCCCTCTCCAACCACTCCATTCTCTCAAAAAGAAGATCCAACTTGGCCTCCATTCTTTCCCACTATTGTTGTGTTGTGTTGCAAAGTCTTTCATAGCCACTTAAAGCTTCCATTATGTGACCCACGGAGCATGACCTTACAAAAGGTGTCAGGGTGTAATCCAGTTCTCTTTCTAATAGCCTGGGTGATGGGACGTGGATGTATGATTGTGCATCGGTGGTGCAGGGGATGTCTTGTTCAGCTTTTGTTGTCATAGGGCCATCTGGTTGTGCATAATGGGGCAGAGGATGTCTTGTTTGGCTTCTGTTGTCAGAGGGTTGTCTGGTTGTGCATCGGTGGTACAGGGGATGTCTTGTTGCACTTCTGTTGTCAGAGGGCTGTCTGGTTGTGCATTGGTAGGGCACAACCCTACCCTTCTGTTGTGAGAGGGTCACCTGGCTGTGCATCAGTGGGTCTGGGGACTTCTTGTTCATCTTTATATTGGGTAGACCGTGGGTCGTCTGGTTTGGCAATGTTCCTGGAACCCATAGAATGCCCTTACTAATGACAATACCAATTTACTTCTTCTTATAACCTGGTCCAGAAGTGTTTGCCAAATTTCTCTTTGTAGTGTCCAGGACAGCAGCAGTAAGCCGGTTGATGCGTACAATAGGGGATGATCCATGGCAGAAGATGAAGCACAAAACAGTATCTGGACAACAGTTGTTTCAGATAGAGATCAGCATGTGGATGGCTATGCAATTTGGGTCACCTTTTACGCACAGTATCCCTGAATTGATGGTACAGGTGTAAAAAGAGAGTGTAAACGTTAATGGTATTGTACATGATAAATACTGTGCATACAGTAACTGTGCTTCATTTCTTTTCTAAAGCAGCAATGCCCAGAACAGTTATTTCAAAGGATCTCAGCATGAGAATATGGGATACTAACTGAAAAACACCCTAAACTCTACAGCTTAACCTAAAATGTGGGTGAGTGTTACACAAGTTAAAATTATAATTAAACAGTGCTACTACTCGTTGATGAATAACTAATAATGATAGTGATACCTACTGGTGATATCAAAACATCAGAAGCTGCCAAGGTGTCTCATGAGGTAAGTATCTCATCAACTTACATACAACAGGTATAAAAACAAAACAGAGATACCTGGCACTTAAATAACACACAGTCCATGAGATATAATGTCCATGAGATGATTAAAGTCCCTTGGGAGACCCTCCCCGGGATATCCAAACGTTGTGGAATGGAGATAGGATTCTGAAGATTCCTCCTAGAAGAAATAAAGCAAGCACACCATTGCGCGGTATGGGATCGTTCCTAAGAACATGCCAGTGTTTTGTGATTATTTTCCTAATCTCAGGTGCCTCTCAATTGTATTCTGTTATAAAAGACATATCATATTCATTTTTCTTGATATGTTTTATTTTTGGTTGAACAATCTAATCTCTTGGTCATAAACTTACTTTTTGCCTGGCTTTATCTATAATATCCTTCCCATATTTGCGTTCCTGGAACTTATCTATCAACACCTCTGATTGTTCAGTATATATGGTCTCATCTGTGCAATTCTGTTTGATACGCCTTAGTTGGTCATATGGGATGTTTCTAATCAAATTCTTATCATGACAACTAGATTCCAGATATTACTTCATACCAGCCATTGGTTTATATATATGTGTATATATATATGTGTATATATACATGTGTGTATGTATGTATGTATGTATGTATGTATGTATGTATGTATGTATGTATGTATGTATGTATATATGTATATTTTGTGACATAGTCCAAAGATGTTAGGCAGCTTTCTGCCCCATTTTAGGTCAGAAAATGCAGGAATAGTGCAAAATGATCCATTCCACAGCTTCACATTTACTCAGGCTGGTGGATGGAAAGTCCAGACCACAGATTACAATGTGTCTAGTTCTCCCTCACCTGCTTTCCTAATCACTAGCACAGGTATTTATAGCAGAGAGGGTTGCATTTCAGTCTCTCTTCTTAGAGCCTGGAGGCTGGGGGTATTGCTGCTTCCCTGCATCCAGTTCGGGGAGGACGCCCCCTTCAAGTATCGCAGTACCCGAATATTTGCATGGACACTTGGGACCGAGTTCCCACCATGAACAGATAAGACAAACAAATGTTTATTACTGTGTCTAAAGACTGAATGCTGTATCTAGTGACCCTAAATGAGAGGGCATTGTTTTAAGCTGGGGAACCAGGTTAGTTGGTCCAGCAGAAGTTAGAGAGGCTAATTCTGCTGTGTAGTTAGATCCCTGAATGGGAAAGGATTTTGTTTATATGATTTATTTTTAGTGTGTGAAATATTATAACACTGATATGAGTAAACCGCTGAAGGTTAATAGATGAGTGCCTCCTTCCTACACATGTTAAAGCTGCTGTCTCTTACTGGGATGAAAATAAAGCAGGCAGAAGCCTGAGTTAAGCAACATAATGCATTATATGATCCTGTTATTTGTATAATTAACCCTAGAAGACTGTGGGCCTCATGCAGTAAGCGACGAAAATGTGAAATTGGCAAGCTTACCGATTAGCCATGTTATTGGCGATTTTCCCTCTCCGTATGCAGTAAGTGCCGAATCCCTTCAGAATCAAGCCGAAAACCATTCCGCCCACTCTCACGATGATTTGCCGATCACACACAGGTGTATCGGCGTGCGTGGCGGGGTGCTGTTAGGTTCGCCAATCAAAAATCTTGCAGAATCAGGCGAAGCAAGCATGTATTGGATAGCGTGCCATATTTAAAGGCAACGTGTACTGTTAATCATTCTCTGTGTTGTTGGGAGTGAGAGAGAGAGAGACGCACAGAGCTGGGCGATTTAATATTTGCATATTGACTGAGAGACTTGTTGTGTATTGTGAGAGCTTTGTCCTTTGTTGTTTTGTTTACATCTTTGTCTTGTTTTCTATGTGGAAGTGTTTCGTGTGATTGGCTGTACATTTGTTTTCTGTTTTTTGTGAGTGCTGTAAGTATGCCCGCAAAGCGTGGGAAGTGTGATGCTGGTGTGAGTGGTAGTGCTACTCGTGCGAGTATGCGTCGGAGTGAACGTACTGTTCAGGGGAGTGATGTTGCTAGGAGTGCGAGTGCTGTTGCTTGGAGTGCGAGTGCTGTTGGTGGGAGTGCGAGTGCTGTTGGTGGGAGTGCGAGTGCTGTTGCTGGGAGTGTGAGTGCTGTTGCTGGGAGTGTGAGTGCTGTTGCTGGGAGTGTGAGTGCTGCTGGTGGCTCAGTTGCTGATGGGGTGTCTGGTGGTTGCGTGCTTGCTGGTGGCCAGCTTTTGGAGTCTCTTCCATTGGAACAAGGAGAGTCCAGTCAGCAGCAGGCAAGCTCTGAGCCTAAACGTGCTCGGAAGAAACGTGTGGAGCATCCACGTAATCCTCGCTTCAATGACCAGGAAAATACAGCTCTTGTCACTGGGATTCTGGAGCACTATGACAGTCTGTATGGACATTTAGTAGGTAAGTGTACCTTTCCATTTATTCTTCAAATACATGTGATCCTAGGTCATGTGAGTTTTGTTAATATGCAAATATGGGTCCATAATATCTTTCAATGTTAATTATTGTGGAAACACATCTTTTTATCATGCGTTACAAGGACAAGAAAACTCAGGCGTTCAATATTAATGCAAGCTTCCTTACATGTCTAGGTTTAGTAGTGAATGTTCATGTGCTTCACATATTACACCTAAAACAGCATGTTTGCTATCTCTTGGAACAGCTAGCAGTGTAGTAAACTGGTGGTTGTATTATTATGAATTAACGTCATATATTTTGTATGTATTTCAAGCGCGGACAAGTTCATCAAGCAAAAAAGAAATGTGGGACACAATAATAATTGGTGTAAGTGCGTGTGGGAATCGTGTCCGGGACAAGATTAATTGTCGCAAGAGATTTGACAATATTAGGGCTAAATTAAAAAAGAAAATACAAGACCAACGCGTGCATGCTTCTGGCACTGGAGGTGGGCTGCCACCACAACGTTTGATCTTAACTCCATTGGAGGAGCTGCTTCGGGGAAAATTACTTCCCGTCATCGTGGAGGGTTTGGCCGGTGACAGGGACATCAGAATTTATCCCTCACAATTTCCACCAGGTGAGAAATGTTACTGTACTAGGCGTGTCGTTGCTTACAATTATTTTACACATTTCCGCTGCTTTTTATACTGTCTTCCCAATATAAGCATACCTATATCTATATATGTATATGTCTGTTTCTCTCTCTCTATATATATATATATCAAAATATACATATATGTTGTAGTCCTACTAAAAGCAGTAACTAATACACCACGTGGCATTGCGTGGTCATTTGCATGTGAATTCCCACAATGCTTTGCTGCAGTGGAAGCAATTTATGGTGGGCGAAGATGGGGAACAACAGGGTAGTACACATGTGTAAGACATGCTAATGAGAAATCATTACTAGGTACTGGTGCAGAACATAAATATATATAATATTAATGTGTATATTATTTATTTAACTCCTACAAACACGACATTACTGGCTATTCAAATCATGCATCGAATATATTGCATGCAACGGCCAACAAACATCACTTGCACTAACAAATGTCTTGTTGTTTATTAAAAGGTCCTTTTTTGCTTTATGTCATATACAGACAGCATAATGAGGCACACGTAGCATATGTTATGTCATTGTGTTCATAACTTGCACACTTCAGACGACTATTTTGCTCCTCTACCATTGTGTTTAAGCAGCTGCAATGAATATGTCATCACAGCATACACGTCAACAGAGGGGGTGGGGTTCAGCACACAGGCCAAATTACAGGGTCATCTGACGGTCAACTTTGTTGACACCATTTTCACCTGCTTGAAGTAATTGAAAGGTCTGGCTGATTACTGTTTTTGGGGGAGGGAATACCGTTCTTACAACCTGACTAGCAAAACAGAAGGTAATCACAGTCATTTGAAAGGTTAACTCTAGGTACTAATTCCCCCAACAAGTCATTAGTTATGAAACCGTACGTCACACATTCGTTCACTCACATCTATAGTTGAACTGATATCAACACCACATTATCACACACTGCATGTGTTGTGTTGTTGAGTGGCAGCCACATTCAGGCGTGCCACAGCTTCTATTAATGTACCACACATATCCTCTACCAAAAATGATTCTTTTTCCAATATGACCACCTTCATGATAACCATTGTGAATGTTCATCTCATGATAGTTATGTACATTATTATAGTGATATGACTACACAACATATGCATTGTATGTACAAAATTAATCATTTTATCCTAACGCATTACTGCAGAAACATAGTATGTTGAATGTTACTGAACTCAAATGTCCTAAGTACACAGGCATGTACATTGTAATTACAACTATTTATGTTCACTTTCACAAACACATTTTCGGTTAAGGAACTGATGCTGTTAGTTAGTCATAAATACTGAACATACAGTAACTCTATGTTCAATATTTACACATGTAAATTAACAACTGATGTTATTGTTATATATAGTTGCCCCTGGAGGACATGTGTCACCTGAGACGGAACAAGTGTCTTCACCTGGGTCATGCAGCTCATCACACCTGGAAGATGAGTGTATGAGGTGGTGGACATATAATATGTTCACTTCTATATGTTATGTTGTCATGTTCATTATTTGTTTTGCACATGTTCTTTAAATAGGATTACTTAGTGTCAGTGAAAATGAAGTTTTTTAAGACAACATGTATTGTGTTTGTGATGTTAAGTATCATGTAGGAGTTGTGAGTTTTGAGCAACTTTTCATTCATTCTTATTTTATACTGAGTCCAAACATAATTCGTAAGTCAAGGTAGTTTTTAATGTGACGTTATAAAACGTATGGAAACATGTTAGGTGTAAGTTTTCACAGAGTATAATTACATAGTAAAACAGCAGAGATTAACATGCCATTTCATAATGTGTACATTTATTTATAGCACATGATGATGATGATGATGCCACCATAGACACAGAAATGCAATCAAGTGACCATGACGAGGTTCCCATTGAAAGAGTTACACAGGCAAATCGTCCATCAAGTAACACATACAATGCAATAGTAGCTTCTGAGGAAAAAATTGTTGAAGCAGAAAATCGTCACCATTCAGATCTGATGTCAGTGCACAAAAGGATGATATCACTGCAGGAAGAAACGATATCACAATTTTCACATCTCCACAGAGTGTTCATTGAAGTGCCTAAACAAATGCAAAAAATTAACACGTCATTAGAAGCAATAGTTGTTCAGCTAACTCAAGCTAATCACTTGAGAATGACTACAGCAGCACACCCATTCAGCTTTACACCATCAGAGGATGGATGTTTACATGCTACTACTTTTTCACCCCAGTCATCTGATGTTCATTCCCCAGGTCGGGATGTTACCGGTAAAGTAGCTGAAAGTTCTGTGCATGTTCCTGACAACATCCTACCGCTGCCATCTGTAGAAATTCTGGAGCTGACACCTACAAAGGAGGTGCCAAAAACAAAAATGCACAAGCAGTTACTACTGACCAGTTTTTGGACACAAACCAAAAAACCCAAACATGAAACGGACCAACCATCAGTTGTGCACTGTGTACCAACTTGGTCACATGTGTCAGTGGGCACAAGCCCTGCCCGTGAACAGTCACTGGCCACAAGCCCTGCCCGTGAACAGTCACTGGCCACAAGCCCTGCCCGTGAACAGTCACTGGCCACAAGCCCTGCCCGTGAACAGTTACTGGCCACAAGCCCTGCCTGTGAAGTGCCACAGGCCACTCAAACTGGCTCTGTTGTGCCTAAAGTTGTAGCTAAACGAAAAAGAAAAATCCAAGAGACAACAAGCAGGCCTGTGACTCACTCTCAAAAGGAAAAAAAATAATAAATGTTATAATTAAGTAAATATGTCTTTGGCCTTGTTTTGTTGACTTCAGATTATCTAATGAATATTGTATGTATGCTGAAGACCTGTTGTTTCCAAACATTCAAGTATGTCCTTTTACACATGAAGTTTTGGAAATGTTAACAGTCCTAATGAATGAATACTGTTATTAATATTTATGTATTAATCATCTGTTCAGTAATGGTCCAACATGACCCAGTTGCTATGTTTAGAGAAGCTGCCATTGACTTACCTGCAAAACATTGTATTTGGGTGTGTTTGATAGTTATTTGATGTAATCATTGCATGTTAATATTATTCACATGCAATTAAAAACAAACATCTATTTAACTGCTAACATCTTTATTCTCCGTGTACAGAAGGATTAAGTGTAAAATATTACTTACCTTCACCTTGCTTGAACATTCGTAATGTTGTCCTTTCATCATGTATGAGTACTGGTTTCAAGAACATATCTGTGAATGTTTAGTAATATATATAGTATGTATGGATATATGTACACACACACAGTGTGTGTGTATATATATATATATATATATATATATATATATATATATATATATATATATGCAAATACAGCTGTATGCTTTATATATATATATATATATATATATATATATATATATATATATATATATATATATATATATATATATATATATATATATATATATATATATATATACATATATATATACATATATATCTATATAGATATATATTCATATTATTTTAAATCTAAACTGGTATAGATGTATTTTCTGAAAACATACACTTCATGCTTCCTTGTGAAAACACAGTATTATAATAATACAGGCCTAATGTTTGTGAAATATACTTACTGTGAGCCTATAACAGTATGGGCCTAAAATAAATATTATTCACATAATTCACTCATGTTTATCACCATTTAAATAGGTTTCATACAAGGCCTACTTACTGCCATCAATATGTTCTGTGTATAACTGGATTACATAGATATATTATTGGTTGTAACACTACAGCCCTTCTAAACTCAAAAAAGGCCTTGTTTGATGGTAAATCACAATTGCACACAGGTGAATGTAATAGGCCATCAAACATAGTAACCCTGTAATATTTTAACCTTTAAATAAATCTGAACAATATAAAAATCCCTCTTTATATAACAGCCCTTAAATATTGTAATATACACACACATTTAAAGGTTGGTTTTAGAGACATATACATATGTATATTGTACTATATATATATATATATATATATATATATATATATATATGTATGTGTTTATAAGATATATATATATCTACATATACACACGTAGTTAAACTCTGTGTTGCAGACAGGGAGTTAACCAGACTGAAAGATACACAGTGAAATGTTGCAACAAAAAAAAACAGACTAAAACATTTGCAGGTGTGTGTGTGTATATCTCATTATATGTCTGTGTAAGCACTATTTTCATAATGCGAACACTGTGTATTTCCTCACCCACATTGTTTTTTAATTAAAATTCTACACTTGTTTTGAGAAAGTAGATAAAAATAGCTTAATGTGCCTTTCACAGTGAAATGGCTATCAGAAACCACAAATGTCTGGCAATTATTTCTACACTATCGAATTGGTGTTTGGAAAAAGGAGTGAAAGATGTAACTTTTTTCCTGACCTTGAATTGAAACACACAAAATAGATAACATTGAAATAGTTTCACATTCTGAACACAGAACATAGAAGTACACTCACATTATTTCTGAAGCTGCAATGGGTGAGGATTTATTTCTGAACAGCCATCCACACAAAGGGTATAAAATTATGATTGCGGAGGCTATCATATCAACTGCGGAAAACAAAGCCAACGTGGGCCAGATCTATGATTTGATTAGAACAAAGTATCCTTATTACCAAGAACCTGGGCGGGCGCGAAATTTTAAATCCTCTGTAAGATTCACTTTATCAACTAATGAATGTTTTGAACGTGTGCAGGATAACCTACATGAAAGGTATGGTTTTTGGCAGATTGCACCGCAATTTAAAATCACCATGGAACACGGCACATATCTTCTGATAAATGGCATATTTATTCCTAATAACAATAGCAATGGATCCGCTACTACTGTTCCGTGTGAATCGATACCTGCTGCAATATCTTTACCCTCCATTCCTGAAACACACATTCTACAAGAACATAACTACTATGATTTTTTACCAAGCCTTTCTGCTGCAAACGCATTCGAATGGGTACCCGAAGAAATGAACGTTCCTCCGGACCAATTGTTTGAAGAAGGCAGTGGCGATTCCTATGAGCGCCTCATGGAGGAGATGTGTGTCATACAGGATTCAGCGGTTGGGTCAACCATGGATGCAAATGCATTGTCTTTCTGGAGCGACCAGTTGCAGGCAGACAAAGTGTTACTTCTACAAGAATGGTAAATATAACAATCGTTATGCGTTGACTCACCGTTAAAAGTTTTTTTTTTTTCTAACCACCATTTTTACTTTAAAAGTGTGGATACAGCGTAACACTGCAGACTGCATAATATGTAGCGATCACAAACACATTGTTTCCTATTACAATATAGTAGAACCAGAAAGATTAGTACACATTGCTCACGGAATAAATATACGTACTTTCCTATCTCTTAAAACATATAATAGCAACATGTTACCATAACTGTAACACACACCTGTTTGTTTATCATGCAACATCTAAAAAAAAAACGTGTCGGCCACGTATGACGTGGGACCCTTGTCATGTGCCAAGGCGTCCTTAAAAAGGATTACGGATGTAAGGCCCGCCCCCAACTGACGTGCCCGCGTCAAAGGCTATTGGCTGTGTCGGTTTGTTATAGTTACGGTTACTGCACTGTGTCATGCGCGCGCCTCTGTGATTGTGGGCGTGCACTGAGCGTTAGCCCAATGTTAATTCTGTGGGAGGAGTGTTTGCGTGCACTTCACGCTGCCTTAACATTACGTCAGACGTATTGGATTCCATCATTGTGTGATCGGACGTTGTTTCAGTCCACACACGTCTGTTTAAAAAGATTATAGAAGTACGCGTTTAGAACGAATGTATTTTGGTCTTCATTGGATTTAAAATAAGTATTATATGGTTCATGGTAGTTACAACATGTATTGAACGCACAACGTACGCATTGTTTAGCGCATGCGCTAACACTTTGTCGACCCAATCGTGAATTGCGTGCGCACACTAAGATGTGCGCACACATTATTATGTATACAGGCAATGTAAAGTTCATATACATAGTTATGCGTGCTACGAAATGAACAAAAGGATACATAATGATGTATACTTGTAAACTTGTACTTCTAACATATAAGTGACTGACATGTGTATATACACAATCATATAGATATGTGTAACGCGTTGTCACGGATACATATATATTAAGGTGCCATCTTTGACCATCATGTGTTTGCTGTATTTCAGAGATGTCAGGGAAGATTCAATCGGATCAATGTATGATTTCTGAAGAGTCTAACGTTTTATGAGATGATTGTGAGGAGGAGCCACCGACTACTATACTACATATGGAACTAATATTATATTGCTTGCAGCGCTTATTAACAAACAATTAAAAATGTGATACCATTATGCCTATATTGCATAAGCACTTAATTAACATAATGATGTTGCTAAACAGTGCAGTTAGAAAATTTATTGAGTGTTCTTTAATTAGTACTAACATTATATGCCATGGTGTGTTTTATATATAACAACCATTCCCACTCTGCAAACACATTTGTGTATTCTATTGTGTAATGGAACGTATGACTGTCGAAACTATGTAAAGGATACTTACAACCAACTAGCCATTTCATGTTAAAAATCGCTTGTAACATGGCTATGTTGATAAAATGGTTTGGGACTGTTGCAAATAATGTTATTGGCAAGATGTTGTGGTCACCTACAATGCATGATGTTATGAATAGTACGTCAACATCATATAATCAAGTACGTTTATGTGTATATTTCATGTACCAAACTAACTATAGTTTACTGTGTTTATTAAACGTTCAACACATACATAGTACAGTCAATATGATGGTATAAGCTACCATAATAAACCTGCTGTTATCATTTGTCGGTGTTATACATGCATCATACACAAATTGATACAGACACAAACAGTTGTCTTAAAAAGTGTGCCTATGCTAATGAGCACGTGATTGACGTTTATATTTTGAGAATACTTGTTAATTATCATCATGATAATGATGAAGTGACGTCAGTGACATTCCAAATATATTAACAACATTGTCATTGTGGGAAATTATTAATGCAAAATTACAGTAACATTTGTGACACAATTGTGTTTTTGTTTACAGTTTGACACTTGTTACATGTAGGTCACATCAACACACATGTGTGACTTATACATACACATGTGACAATGTTTAATTAATGTTGACAAATAATTTATAGCATTAATAATCACCTACATTGCTAAATATAAGATGTACAACGCATTGTTGTGATTACAGGCATTCATGCATGGAGTGTTATGATCAGTCAATTGCATCCGTGATTAATGACCTCCCGTAAGTAAAAAAATATCAACATTTATCCCCTTCTCTCCAAACACCTCTATATTACATTAATGGAATTTATAAGGGAACATACATTAAATGTGATGAAATGGGAGTAATCATTTTATAATACAATGCACATGAAACCTCAATAGTAGCTAAATGCATGTACATGATACAGAAACTACATGTATGTAACATTTATCGTTTACCAATATGTTGGGTTTTTACTTCAATTAATTATACGAATATTGAGGTAGGCACATCTTATGACAGATGTCAGCAAATATACATACCATGATCAGTCATACTGGAGATATACCTATAATACAATGGAACAATATATAAATTGCAAACATTGACATGCCATCTTCAGTACCGTAAGCAACACAGCAAAGTGTGTATTTGGTGTTAAATGTGCAACACCATGTATATTTTATCACATTCAAAATGTAAACCAGCCTGGTGTACACATCATATGGATGTACATGTTACACTGCAACAATAACATTGTATGTAACCATACTGCAAGAATGAATGACTATGGCCATACTATGTGTATTGTGTTTGCATAAGGAAAAACACAATGCTAAAATATTACTGATTTGTTACACCAGTTGTATTCACATACACACAACTAATTTACAATGGAAGAGGGATAATATAACCTGTGCAACAATAACATACCGGTGCCACATCCCTTTGTGCACACAGCAGAGAAAAGAAAGCTGTGCAACCCATATTCATCTGTGTCCTAACAGAAGGTTATATAAAATAAAATTATTGTTAATATATTATAATTAATATATAAAAGTAATACTAGGAACATATGTTTGTATTTACAAGAAAAAAACGAATGTATGAGATTCTGGCGTGTCTGACCACCAGTGGCTGTTTGTTCATTTTCATCAGCGAAATGGGTGGGATGCTCCTCTACCAAAGGCTCAGCTATGTCTGATTGTACATTGTGTCTGAGTGCCACATTGTGCAAAATGCAACAGGCAAGGATAATATCTGACACTTTTTGTGGCTTATATTGAAGAGCCCCACCAGTTCTGTCCAGACACTTAAATCTGGTCTTGAGTATGCCAAATGTCCTCTCTATAACAGATCTTGTAGATATATGGGCTGCTTTGTACCTCTCCTCTGCTTCAGTTTGAGGGTTTAGCACCGGAGTCAAGAGCCACGGCCTAATTCCGTATCCTGAGTCACCTATAATCAATGGAGCACACATAAGCTTACATTAGTTATAAGATTCTACAATGAAAACATTCGTAAACAAATATGTGTTTTGTGTTACAACATCCAAATATGTACTCACCCAGCAGCCAACCATGTTCAAAATGTCCCTCTTTGACAGCATGGAAGACTGAAGAATTCCTCAGGATAGAGGAATCGTGACTGGAACAAGGGAATTTGGGTACCACATGCATTATCCTCATCGTGGCATCACATACCACCTGTACATTCAGTGAATGGTAGTGCTTACGATTGCGGTAAACATGCTCACTCTGACTAGGTGCAATCAAAGCAACATGTGTGCAATCGATTGCACCCAGCACACATGGTATCCCTACTATGTTATAAAAGCCATTCCTGACTTCCAGCCACTCTGTCGCCTCTGTAGGAAAATGAATATAATTCCTAGCGCGTCTATTGAGTGCATAGAGAAACTGGGTAAAGGCCCGCGAGAATGTAGATTGCGAGACCCCGCCAACTATGCCCACAGTTGTCTGGAATGACGCGGAAGCAAGATAATGTAATGAGCACAGCATTTTAACAAGCCCAGGGACTGCACGACCTCTGGCTGTCAAAAAATCTAAATCTCCCCTTATCTCTTCATAAAGAGCTAAGATTGCTGCTGAACTCAAACGATAGCGACTTACTATCTCCTCCTCACTCATCCCATCTAACAGGGTTCTCTCCCTGTACACACGCGGACGAGGCACAACTTGTCTCCTCTGTCTTCTCCTCTGATCTCCTGTCCCTCTACCTCTCCCTCGGCCTGTCCCTCTCCCTGTCCCTGTCATAGCCGCGTGCCTGTCCTTGTCACTGTCCCTGGCTCTGTCCCTCCCTTGCCCTATGTCATTCTCTTGATCAGCAAGCCACTCATGCAAAAGAATGTTCCGACGTCTCCTAAACAATCGCAACATTTTTAAATGAGTAGCTGTGAATGAGCAGGTAATGGGTGTCCTTTAAATAGGTATGTGATGATGTCAGGTGACATAGTAAAATGCAAGGTGTTACATTAACATAGTATGTGTATTCAGCAGGGAATCATGATATTTGACAATGATGTAACGTGAAGCTTTATACAAACATTGTTTGAAAAGTATTAGTGTAATGTGCAATGCATGTAACACTTCTGAATGCAACAGTCAGTCATGTAATTAGACAAAAAGCCTGAGATTGACGTGGAAAAAGTTTGCTGTAACATGTGTAATTAGCCATGTTATTGTCACATGTTCACAACAATGAATTCTCGTGTGCATATGCATACATTTATGTAATGAGGATAGTTGCTATAGAATCAGATTGAAAGGTGTCACAATGATTAAGTAATGTACATGTGTGTACAAGTTAGGTTGAAGTGCTTGTAATGCAACGGTTACAATATGAACATGCAATGTGATTGACTGTCCAATAAGTGACGTCATGAAAAAAGGGAGGACCCAAAGTACATGTAAACATGAGAAGAAAGATGTACATGAACGTTTAAAGATGCGTTACACATTACAAGCATTGTGTAATGTAAAGCAACATGAATATACGGTGGATGTGTTAGATGTGTGACATGTGTAACATCATATAAAGAATTGTCGCTCAGTTCAGTAAAATGTGTGATATGATGTAAGGTTCTCCTTTAAGAGTTGAGTATAGGATTTTCCCTTGACACATCATCACATGATGAGTAATGTGACACGCAAATGATGAAAACATATAAAAGTACAATGTAAATCAAATAATACACGTCAGGTGTGACACAATGCAGTGAATGCCCCCCACACTGTAATGCTAATCACATTTGTATTGTGAGCAATGGAACGTAAACAGTACTATAATGTTATACGTCCCCGCTCCATTGACTCCATTGATGTACAGATGATTTTTTTTTTCTAAGTGCCGTTCCGGCAGCCTTAGCGATCGTTCTCCCCTCCAACTTGCCAACTTTAGTTGGTGGGAGAAATTGGCCATAAAGTCTCAATTTCTTAGTGCCGATCAGCCCCGATAAGCTGATTTTGCTACTTGAATCCAGCCGAATTAAAAAAGTGGCGATAAGTGCCGAAAACAGGCTTATCGGTAGCAGACTGGCCATAACAAAATTATCGGCTACGAAACCTGCCGAAATCAAGCACATATCACACATGTGTGTGTATGTGTGTGTATGTGTGTGTGTGTGTGTGTGTGTGTGTGTGTGTGTGTGTGTGTGTGTGTGTGTGTGTGTGTGTGTATGTGTGTGTATGTGTGTGTATGTGTGTGTATGTGTGTGTGTGTGTGTGTATATACCACACTTATTAAGGTTATGGTGGGTTAAAAAAGTGACAAAAACCCTCCACAGTAAAGCATATAGCAACTGTAAATATTCCTGTATGTTCATTTGCATGTCTTAGACAGGTCTGCAACCCTGTCTTTCACCATTTTCACCCAGCACATAGCGCTTCCAGTGCAGCAAGGGATTCTGGGAAATGACATGCAAATGAGCACACAGTGCCACCTTTTATCTGAAGCTTCTATTACAGAGCAACCCTTAAGCCAAAGTATGCTGCTTTAAACACAGCTTTTAAGCAAAGGCTAGGGTAAGATGCAAAGCCAGTAAACCCACTCACAGACATGTTTCAACCTTGATGGGTATCATCAGTGTGAGGTTGGTTGCTGGCTCTGCTGGTTTGAGATTAAGAGTAAGTATTCACCACACGTAACACACATATTCCCAGATAGCTCAAACTCCTACATCCACCACATCATGAATATATATTTATGCCAAATGAGTGCTACTGAGCATGGCAAATGCATACAACAGAAGACAGGGGTGCCCAATGCTACATCAAATTGACAAAACATATATGGTAATGAGTATAAAGTTTAAATACTTGAATAATAATTACTTGTTTTTTTAGTTAAACCCTTTGACCAAAGCGTCGTAAGTATGAGGGGAAGGAACTGCAGCGAGTCCTGTCCATTCAGCAAGTTGCCAGAACCTCCCAAGTTAAAAAGGTGGGGAGGGACGAGCTCTGGGGGGAGGTGCCACCTAACCTCCATAGACTGTTACCAGTCAGAAATTGATTAACACACATATTCCCAGATAGCTCAAACTCCTACATCCACCACATCATGAATATATATTTATGCCAAAATGAGTGCTACTGAGCTTGGCAAATGCATACAACAGAAGACAGGGGTGCACAATGCTACATCAAATTTGCAAGACACACTGTATATGGTAATGAGTATAAAGTTTAAATACTTGAATAATAATAGTAATTACTTGGTTTTTAAGTTAAACCCTTTGGCCAAAGCGTCATAAGCCTGCATACCAACATCAATGTAAACCAAAAATGCAGGTCCTAACACTAAAACTGTGAACCCTTCCTGTTACCTCTGTACAGTGGCGGCCGATCTGAGTCTAAGTCGGCTAGATCCGCGGTTCTCAGATTATCCCGGTTATGTGCGTTTTTTTGTCATTTTCGCCCGGAATGAACTGCGTTATTTTTACGCTCGTGATATTAGCATTTTATTCTCGCTGTCTGCAATACTGCAATGCCGTGTAAAAACTCAGGGGGGCATTTGCGAGCTGTTGTCTTGGAAGTCTAATACTTTCGCGGTTCAACCTAGGTCAGTACTGTACACAGTCTGTGTGTGCGCGCGCAGTAATTGTAAATTTGCATATTTAAAGTATACATGCATTTGCAGTGCTGTTCTGCAGTATAGTACAGTATGTCTCATTTGAAAATTGTTGAAACGCATAGGCGTGTACTGTACTGTAACAGTGTCACATTTCGGCATATACCGCGCTCTCCCCTCGCTCAGGATAATTAACTGCACTGCAGGGTATTTCAACTTCTTATCTTCTGTGCAATGCAGTACATCTCTCCCACACCATTCCTTTGAACGTGTGTCTGGTTTCAATCACATTCCTGCTTGACAGCAGGAATTTACTGCGCATGCGCCTGTAACTTCGTCCACCACTGCTTGCTTGAGTGAGTGAAAAAAAATTTTTTATTGTAATTTTTTTTCTCCACAAGCCTGCAAAAACCATCTTACTGTCTTACGATATTCAATCTGTGCTGTAGCTTTTGTCTGCGACCCTGTGCGTTTGACTGCACATGGTTGATTTGTGTGCTTTTTACGTAACGTATTTGGGGGTGTATTATTATGATTAACTGCCTTTTGAAATTAAAGAATGTCTTTAGCTTTGAACTTCATGCGGCTGTCTTTAATTTTTTGAATCTTGCCATTGTGTTCTTAATCCGTCCATAGCCGAGCTTCAAAGCCTCACTGCGCCTGCTTATGATCCTTTTTCAGATGGGAGCTATTTAGCAGCTTAGCTGCTTACTGCACATGAGTCACCCAACCCCCCCTCTCCACAGAGTCGTTAATTTTCTGAATCTTGCCATTGTGTTTTTAATCCGTCCATAGCCGAGCTACAGTACAAAGCCTCACTGCGCCTACGTGTAATTCTCTTTGAGACGGGAGCTTTGAGGCTTTGTTTACAGCAACATTTTGGAAAATCCCTTCTCGAATTTTATTTGCACAGAGCATCACCTTGATATTATAATAATAATAATAATAGCATGTTTTTGTATAGCGCTGTTAGTTACAGTATACAGTACGTAGCGTTTTCCAGAGAAATTTTGCAGGCACAGGTCCCTGTCCCGTGGAGCTCACAATCTATGTTTTTGGTGCCTGAGGCACAGGGAGATAAAGTGACTTGCTTTTTATGTACTGTATTTGGGGGTTGTATTGAGGGTTTATTGATCAAATTATTATGATGAACTGCCTTTTGAAATTACTGTACTCTAGTCTACAGTATGTCATTTCTTTGAACTGCTGCACAAATAATCCATCATCCCTCCCCCACGCACACACAAACTCTTTTCGACAGGCACCTCCACAGAGTCATTAATTTTCTGAAGTTAGTCATTGTGTTTTTAATCTGTCCCTGGCCGAGCGCCAATCGCCTCACTGCGCCTGCGTGTATTCTAAGCCTCTTTGAGATGGGAGCTAGCTGCTTACTGTGCATGAGTCACCCAACCCCCCCCCCTCTCCACAGAGTCATTCATTTTCTGAAGTTAGTCATTGTGTTTTTAATCCATTACTGGCCGAGCGTCAATCGCCTCACTGCGCATGCATGTACTCTAAGCCTCTTTGAGATGGGAGCTAGCTGCTTACTGTGCATGAGTCACCAAACCCCCCCTCTCTACAGAGTTATTCATTTTCTGAAGTTAGTCATTGTGTTTTTAATCCATTACTGGCCGAGCGTCAATCGCCTCACTGCGCCTGCGTGTACTCTAAGCCTTTTTGAGATGAGAGATAGCTGATTACTGCGCATGACTCACCCAACCCCCCGCCCCCAACCCTTTGAGGCTTTGTTTACGGTAACGCTTTGAAATATCCCTTCTCGAATTTGAAATGTAAATCTGATTTGCACATCATTGTGAGAATTGAGAGTAAAAAAACCCATTAACTGATTCATGTTGTTTTGTCATTCATTCTTATACTGTAGGGGAGGGGGGGTGGTTGTTGTCAATGATTATGATTATCAGGAATGTGAATAAATATTTATTTAATTTTTTCAGGAACAAAAAAATACAAATAAAAAAATAATCATGAATAATACATAATGCAGTCTTTATTAAGTTCTTCTGGCACATTGAAATTGGATAAACATTTAGAAAACATTTGTAAAACATGGAGAAACAGGAATTATGCACAATTATAAGAATATTATTTAATAATATATACTGTAATGTATAATATATATATATATATATATACTGTATACATAGTAATATCATTTTTTCCGTCTTTATCTTGTTCCTTATTCTGTGTACAGTACAGTAGTTCATTGAGAGAGGAGAGGTTTTGTGTACATCAATACTGCTGTTTATATACTGTACATTTTACTGTACAAACAGATTAGACTGGACACAAAACCCCACCTCCCCCCAGGCCACCCTTTTTTCCTGAAACGACAAGAAAACAAAAAATTAGTGCAGTTATGTGCGTACTGTATTATGGCATTGTGTGATGTGTAGTACTACTGTAGATGGCTGGTGCTGCTTTCTCTGGAAAGAAAAAAATTGAGCAGTTAGTAGGCAGTTACTGTAGTACTGTCAAACTAGTCTATACTGGAACTACTGTATACTCTGACTGCTGTTAAATACTATGTACTGTAACCTGATAACTGGTGCTGCTCTCTCTGTAAAGAAAAAAATGTAAATACTGTATACTCTGACTTTTGGGAAAGAAAAAATCTGTGCCATACTTACCTGTATCATACTGTACTTAGAATACTACAGCACAGTACTACTTTCCTGATGCTTGCCCATTACGCGCGATCACAATGGGCAACACAGTGGCAATATGGTCTATATATTTATTGCAGCATTCCACGATGAGTACATCGTTCCAAAAACTCATTATGCCTTTCAACAACTCGTCCTTTTTGGAGGGTTTCGCCACTTTCCGGATATGGTCCTTCAGCTGATGCCAGACCATTTCGATCGGATTGAAGTCTGGCGATCTGTCATTGGAAAAAAAGGACAATTAGTTTAAGAGATACAGTACAGTACACAGTAAAAACTGTGGGAAACAAATGAGACACGGTTACCGCACTTACTCCGCTGGCGTCTTCACCCAGTTTATACCGCGCTCAAGGATATGCGCTGTTGACGTGGTGTGCTTCGGATCGTTGTCCTGGTAGAAGCGGTGACCATTCGGGAACTCGCGTGTGATGTATTGCACTCAGGGACAATGTTGTCTTGGAAGAAAGCTTTATTCATGATTCCTATAGCAAGAAAAGAAAAGTGCTCAAAAAACTGCACAATAGTACAGTACAGTGCATAAGACTACATTATATTTTATATATTTTACCTTCAAAGATGACAATGCATCCTGGTCCACGCCTAGGGATTCCACCCCACACATGCAGCTTCACGGGGTGTTTTGGCCGCGGCTTCAAAGATATGCGGCCTTTTTTGTGGAATGCAAAGCTTGCAAATCTCTCCAGCGACACAGTAGACTCATCAGTGAAGATGCAATCCTGGAAAGTTTCCCCACTGTCGATCCATGCCTCGGCCTGGACCACTCTTTTGATTTTGTTTGCGTCCCGTATCATGGGGTACGCTCTGTAATGACAAGGAATAAATCATTTTAGCGGGACAGTACAGTTTCCTAAACAACACTTTTACCTCCTGTACTGTCCAGTCCTAACCTCACACGTCCATATTTCCATCCAATGCTGCATCTCATCTTCTTTATGCTGGTCTCGGATACAGCGAGATTGTGATTTTCCTGCAGAGTGTATTTGACCCTTAAGGCACTCCTCTCATCATTCTCCTCATTTATTTTGTCCACCAGAAGAGTTGTCTCCCTACAATGTAAAGAAAATCTATTGTTTTGTTAATATGCAGCAATATAAAAATTATATATACTGTTGTACTGTAATATAAATATAAACAAAATATATACTGTTATATAAATATAAAAAAAATATACTGTTGTAATATAAATATACAAAATATATACTGTACTGATATAAATATAAATATACAAAATATATATACTGTACTGATATAAATATACAAAATATATATACTGTACTGATATAAATATAAATATACAAAATATATATACTGTACTGATATAAATTTCAAAATATATATACTGTTGTAATATAAATATAAATATGTATACTGTTGTAATATAAATAAAAAAAGTATATACTGTTGTAATATAAATGTAAATATACAAAATATATATACTGTTGTAATATAAATATAAATATAAAAAATATATATACTGTTGTAATATAAATATAAATATAAAAAATATATATACTGTTGTAATATAAATATAAATATACAAAATATATATACTGTTGTAATATAAATCAACAGAAATAGCAAAAATATTCGATTTAAATTAAAATTAATTTTTTTTTAAGTTTAATAAATATACTTACGCGTTAGTTACCCTTGGTGCCCTTTTGCGGTTTCTGTTTTTTCCGTGTGCATGATAGCTCACGGTGGTTGCTGGCACAACGAGGCCAGAAGTAGCTAACCAGCGTTGGATAGCAGCAATTCGGTGTCCGCTCGTGTACATCTCCTTAATTCGCATGCTGAGATCCTTGGAAATATTTTTAACAAACATTGCTTTGAGTAGAAAGAAATACAAACACAAGAATGTATATTCGATGTTTAGGCGACGTGTATTCAATGTGCAGTGAATCCACAAAATGGATGGTGTATTTATACGGTAATGACTCACATTAGAGTACGTCCACTTTCAACACCTGTACCTCGCTGCCATGCATAAAAGGTTACACACTTTGCATAGCCCACCACTCGATGATCTTTATCTGAACTTGCCCTTGTCCAGATACTGCATTGTGCCACCTGCTTCCATGGAGCAACCCCGATTCTACGGACGCAGGAACCCACTCGCCCCTGCCGTGCCTGTCATGCAGAAAAAGCAAAAGGCGGTTGCCATTTCCACGCCAAGGCAAAAGCGACAGGCTAAGGCCAATAAAGAAAACCTTCTGCTGACCCCAAAGGCTAAGGGTTTTCATAGACATCAGCCTTATTATGTCAAGAAGATATACGGTGATGTACTTTCGACGCAAAACGATTGGCAGCCAACCCTCTGCCGCCGCTGTCCCGGAAATCTTCAGCCCGTCTTCTCCACCTCTCATCCTCGACGCTGCCGCCACCCTCCCGGAAACCCACTGGCTATCCTCTCCAGTTCTATCCAACGATGCTGCCTCTGAAATCCACGGGTCACTTTCTCCTTTGCTCTTAGACGACTCTGCTTCTCGCCCGGGAATCCAAAGGTCACTTTCTCCATCCCACTTCGACGATGCTGCCGCTTCTTCTCTACCGGATATCCACAGGTCACCTCCTCCACCCTTCTTTGACGTCGCTTCCACTTCTCTCCATGGAACCCCCATCTCATCCTCGGTTGCACCCATCCACCCAGATTTCCAGACACCATGCACAAGAAGCAGCTCGTTAGACCGGATACTGAATGGGATAACTGTGGATCTCCCCGGGAACTCTATTGTGCTGGCAAAGATAGATTTGCTTCTTGAGACCATGCTAAATGTGGAGCAACGGATGATACATATTGATCAACGGATGGATCGAAGGATGGAGAAGATAGAGGCTGACATAGCGGGTATACATTATTTGCATGGTGTTAATGCCCCTGTTTCCCCGACGCTGGAGCAGGGGTGTGACATGGATGTGATGAAAGGGATCTTCGACCCCCTTCCATCACCAAGCGCACCCCCTCCACCAGAAGATGTAGTGTACATGTATGCCGTTGAGGAGGACATGACAACCCCGTCAAGACCACGCCAGGAGACAACACGGCGACCAAGACCGGAGGAAAGCTTCCTCCCAGACAACCTACCATCGCCCGGCGCTTCAAGCACACCCACTCCCAAAAGACCTACATTCGCTCGCATTGATACGGTGCCCGACATCACCCTGTGTGATCTGCCACCGGCGCTCAGGGAGAAGTATAGGGTGAAGAGTGCTGGTGCACCCCACAAGTATGCCTTGTTACTTTTTAAGCACCATGCTCCCTACTCGTTGTACTGCGACTGGGCCTTCAAAGTGAACTACGAAGGAAATCGCATGAAAAAGGCGCTTCCTGCCAATTTAACAAAGTACATTCTGGATGAAATGCGGCGCTTTTATCCAATTACAGATCCTGTAATGAAAGGCATTCGAGACTGCATTAATGGCGTTTTGCGCCATGCAAGGAATCGGCCATGGACGGACAATGTGGAGGACTTTCTGCAAGACCATACTGTTGTGCTGAACTGTATTGTACTGTACTGTACATGTTTTGACCTGCTGTACTTGAATAAAGGAGATGTTGTTGTGTGTTTTTTTACTTGTATTTATACAGAAATGTTTTAACTTGCTGTCCACACACACAGGACCTGCACAATTCCAGTCCCTGAGGGCCGCAAACAGGCACGGTTTTCAAGGTTGTCCTGAAAACCTGCCCTGTTTGCTGCCCTCGAGGACTGTAGTGGTGCAGGTCTGACTGACAGTTTTGCACACCATCCCACTGTACTGTATATGTTTCTTTAATAAAGGAGATGTTTCGTTTGTATACTGTATTTTATGAATAAAGTTTTTTTTGTAATCAAAGGTAAGACCATACAGTTGTGTGGAACTGTATTGTACTCTACATGATTTGACCTGTTGTACTTAAATAAAGGAGATGTTGTTGTGTGTTTTTTAACTTGTATTTATACAGAAATGTTTTAACTTGCTGTACACACACACAGGACCTGCACAATTCCAGTCCCTGAGGGCCGCAAACAGGCACGGTTTTCAAAGGTTACCCTGAAAACCTGCCCTGTTTGCTGCCCTCAAGGACTGTACTGGTGCAGACTGTTTTGCACACCATCCCACTTTACAGTATATGTTTTGACTTGCCGTTCTTTAATAAAGGAGATGTTGCGTTTTGTTTATTTTATGAATAAAGAATTTGTTTTTAAAACATGTGACTGTAAACCATACTGACTGACATAAATGTTTTCACAACTGTAGCAGTAAACCATACACCTGTTGATGTTTTGAATTGCTGTGCACTTAAAATGTTTCTACATTGTACAGTATTTGTAAATAAATGTTTTTGTACTTACTCCACCAATAAAAGAACATGTTTATTTATTTTAGATTGTTTCATTGACTCCTTTGCTACTGTAACAAAATACAGTGTTTCTAGAATGTCGAGGCATACTGCACTGTATACTGTAGGCATGCTCAGTATAAGAGTAGTAAAAAAAATAGAAGACACATACTGTACTGTACTGTATGTACTGGCACTGTAATACATGTAGAATAAATGCATAGTTTTTATTTTTTCAGGTTTATTACACAGTATGCTGTATATAAAAAAGTATTGTATACTGTACGGCCGGAAAACATCAGCATACTGTTTTAGGTACAGTATTCTATCCTTATCAATAACAACGGCCACTAAACTGTAGACTCCGGTACGTGGGTTTTTAAATCTGATTCAGCAATGTGCAGGCATTGTTACACAAAGTGATATTATCCATCGAAATCCCTCCATTAGCCGTTTTCTTTTCTGAGGAAAAACAAAAAGAAAAGTTTTACTGTAATGGTCAGCCCCCTAATGACTCTCCCAGCCAGTCCCACCAATAATTTTCTCGGGGGGCGTCTCCTGTTCACATGCGCACGCGCCTACCGTCGATGTAATGACACGCATATGCGTTTCAAGAAGGTTCCAATGCGCATGCGCCTAGCGTTCCACCAATTGTTCAGTATCTGCAGTACAGTACTGTAGAAGCCGCTCAGCCAATGATATTGCTTACAGGAGAATCGCTTGACTTTCGAATCGCACCGATATTGATACTACATTGTCAAAATAAAAAAAAACACAGAAAATAATACGGCAACAATACTAACAATACTCACCATAGAATTTCCCATTCAGCTGGCACCAGCGCCGGACCACTGCCAGTTCAGTGTTCTTGATCATCCACTTCGATAGTTTGCAGCGGGACTAGTCCACCTGTAGTCAGCTGATGAGGCTGGAAATTGCTTAGTTACATGCAAGCTTGATCGAAACTGCACGCGAAATCCGGCTCAGGCTCAGGGTTGTCACTGGCGGTGGGACCGTCATTGGAAGCCGGGCTGGTGAATTGCTTGGCAGCGACTGTCGTTTCTTAGTTGGTTTTAACACGACCCTTCGCCTTTTGCCATCATCATGATCATAGATACAGGAAAAATCCGTTGATACACACCAATACCCTCCAAAAAATTGTGGCTCAATACGATAAAAACAGGGATCGCTACATAACCTTTTCCTTATTGCACGCTTCCACGTATGAGGAGCTGGCGAAAATTTGTAAAAGTCATAATTTTCGATAAAATACTGATAAATTTGAACAACTGTTGCCATCTTATTCTCTGTTGCATTAATCGCAGCCCATATCAAATACACGTAACTTCTGTCGGGTTTTTGGAAAGCTGGCTGCACGTGAACACTCATGGCGGGCGGCGGGTCTCTGGAGAATACTGTAACCGAAACTGGTCTTTGTCTTTCTTTAATATGAAAAGCCTAAATTGATACATTTTTGCAACCTCTTCCTTCAGTCTCAAGGCCAAGTTACAATAGCACACTGTGGTATCTTTTTTACACGAAACACCTGCAAGTCGACACAGTACTGAAGCGCATGCGCATTACAATTCATGAATATCTGCCATCTGGCGGACACGTGAAGAATTGCAACCTATTAAATCCAAACCATTCACAATAAACGCATCAACCGTGCGTCAACCGCGCATGACCCGTGGCAGAGAACGCCAAATGAATGCGGCATGCTCCAGGTGAAGTGCGTCGCATTCCTGGAAAAATCCAGGGAAAAAACGGTGATGTGTTAGACTCAGATGCACCGCAGCAGTATGAGGGGAAGGAACTGCAGTGAGTCCTGTCCATTCACCACACTTATTAAGGTTATGGTGGGTAAAAAAAGTGATATATAGATATCTATATATAGATATCTATCTATGTGTGTGTGTTTGTGTGTGTCGTTTTTTGAAACCCGCTCAATTCTAGTAGCCCCGAGCAGCTTTTCGCAGCTGATCGCCATTCTTGAATTGAGATTTGCCCAACAATCCGTCCCGGCAACTAAAGTTGCCAAGTGATATATATAAATCTATATATAGATATCTATCTATGTGTGTGTGTATGTGTGTGTCATTTTTTGAAACCCGCTCAATTCTAGTAGCCCCGAGCTGCTTTTCGCAGCTGATCGCCATTCTAGAATTGAGATTTGCCCACAAATCCGTCCCGGCAACTAAAGTTGCCAAGTTGCTGGGGAGAAGTATTTTGGCCTTTGTCCTGCCTCGGATTGATGCCGGGGGAATCCGGAGCTGATACCCATTTATACCAGCACCGGAGCCCCCGGCATGCATCCGAGGCAGGAAAAATGCATTTACAGCCCACTTCATTACTTTACCGTCTAACCGCTAAGGCAATGAAGGGGTTAACCACCGGTGCCAGGTTTATTGTGGCTAGCGGGGGTGGGAGAAGGGGGTATTTGGCCTTTGGTGGGTGTTTAGGGCTTGCGGGGGTTGCGGGTGGACTTAACCCCTTCATTACCTTAGTGGTTAATACCGCTACGGTTATGAAGGGGTTAACCCACCCCCCAGCTACCCACAATAAAAAAAAACTACACACTACAGCCCCACAATAAATATATATATATAAATATATATATATATATATATATATATAGACACCTGCGGGCCACCGCCGGCCTATAGTATCATTGATGTGCATACCAAAAATTAGATATTTGTACTGTATGAAAGGGGGTATAGGGATTGTTGGTGGCACAGGGGGTGTGTTTTGTATATTGCAATGTTGCAATGTTTATTGGGGGCAATTGTCCCCAATAAAAATGGTATTATGCCTTAACCCCTTCATTGCCTTAGCGGATAATGAAGCAGCATTAATGTATTTTTAATAATATTGTGAAGGAAAAGGGGGTCTTCTGAGCTGAACCGCATTGATTTCTGGCTCAGGGAACCCCTGTTTCCCGAGTTACAGGCCCCGGTTTGGGGCATCGGGTGCCAGTGTCGCCGCCATCTTTATAGTGGCCACGTCACGTCTTGGACGCTATAAAGATGGTGGCGACAATGGCACCCGATGCCCTATACCAGGGCCTGTTACTCGGGAAGCAGGGGGTCCCTGAGCCAGAACTCAATGCAGTTCAGCTCAGGAGACCACCTGCTCCTGCACACTAATATTAAAAATAAATTAATGCTGCTTCATTACCATAGCGGATAACCGCTACAGTAATGAATTATTCTTTCTTGATATGTGTGTTTTGACTCTAGTGTAGATGTGCAGGGGGTCTCCGGATGTGAACCGCTTTGGTTTTAGGTCAGGGGATCCCCTAATTCCTGAGATATGGCCCCTATTATGGGGTGCGGGTATCCCTCTGCTATGTTTACATCTGGCGGTCACGTGATCGGGACATTTAAATGCAGAGGGATACCGGCACCCCATAACGGGGCCTGTATCTCGGGAAGCAGGGGGTCCCCAGACCTGAAACCAATGGGTTTCAGCTCCAGAGACCCTTGCACATCTACACTATTAATAAAACATTTTTAAAAGAAATATGTATTTTGGCCGATGTTTGCGCAGAGAGAGGCGAATATCTGCATATGAATATGCAGACAGATCTCAGGAGGAGTTATCGGCAGGCAGACTGTCTCTCCACCGGCAACTTGACATGTTTTCAAATGTTGCTCTCGCAGGGATTCAGGAGGGATTTGGGCCTTCCTGCATACTGCGAGGGCAACACACAAAAAACATGCGGAGTTCAAACCCCTGCTGAGAGTGCTTTTTGGTGCTTACTGCATCGAGCCCTAAGTCCCCTGTTATATGTGTTTGCAATTGATCCTTTTCTAAGACTTTTGGAGTGCAATATAAACATAAAAGGGTTTTTGTTACCAGTCTCTTCTCAGGAAAAAATTAAATGTCTTGCTTATGCAGATGTAGTTACAATATTTGTATAGAATATAAATGCGTGGTGCTAAGGACCGATAACAGAAAATAATATTGAATAAATAAAGAATTCTTGTAGAAGGACCCCCAAGATAAATACTTGATTGAAGACAACAGGCATTGGGTGTAAAATCCTGGATAGTGAACTCACCACATGGTGAGAAATTCACACATTAGCACCAGGAATCATAAGCATATAACTCACCCTAAGGTAATATCAAAATGTCATAGAAATCATAGCCTTTTTTTTCCCCCCATGACAAAATATATTTATTGATCATGAGGACAAGAAAAGGGCAAAAATGCCCCACCAACGTTTCACGCTTCTCAGAGTGCTTTGTCAAGGTATACACAACAAAATTTATTGACACATATATAGAAACACATTAAAATAAAGGACCAATGAACATAGCACAAAAGCAACACACCCTCTATAATAACTAATGATCTCCTGATGTGGGAGAGATCAATCTGAGTATGCGGGTCCAGCAACCGATAGTCCCACCCCTAGCAACCAATCCAGAGTCCGAACAGGTCCAACAACAACTCAGGCTAGGCGCTTGTGCAATGCCTGACTTTGTGTAGATCCATTGGGACAATGGATGCTACTTACAAGGCGGGAGATCGGAGGCATCAGCACGCATTATGTTGCACAAAAATAGCAACATGCACACGCACACGTCAACCCTGCAGGTTCGCAAACCGCATAGCACCCGGTGGCGAGAGGGGACCGGTGCGGTGGGCCAGGGACTGATGGTCCCGCCCCCAGCAACCAATCCGGAGACCTGGCAACCATAACAAACACTCTGTCCTGGCAACCATAACAACCACTCTGAGAAGCGTGAAACGTTGGTGGGGCTTTTTTGCCCTTTTCTTGTCCTCATGAACATTAAATAATTATATTTTTTCATGGGAAACGCACTCTCCTGTTTATTCCTCTATGGACATTTTTTGTAGTCCGCCTCCATTCTCCCTTTTTCTCTTGCCATATCTACACTACCGACACACTTTATTGAAGTGTGGTCGGTACCGCAAGCCGGGAAATCTCCCGGCTTGCTAGTGGCCGCCCCTCGGCGTGCCGCGCGTCATAGACGCGCGGTCACGCGTCATCGGGAGCGTGCGCCCCCTGCACGCGTGTCCAGGGGCTCCCCGAGGGAGCCCTGGTGTCCCGCGATCGCGGGACAGCGGCAGGGGGTTCCGGGGGACCCGGCGGACCCGGCAGCGGTAGGGAGAGCGCCCCGATCGGAGGGCGCTCTTCCGCTGCTTCGGCGTGCGCCCGTCACACTCGGGCGCGCGCCAGGCTACTGCTGCGGCACAGAACGGGCAAATGCTCGAATAAACTGTGCCGCAGCAGTACTGGCCGGAGGCACATCCAAGGACCCCCACTGCTGGATTGCATGGACGTTGCAGCTTCAAAAGTGAGTCACTTGCTTGCTACATGTTCTCCGCGCTCTGAGAAGCGTGAAACGTTGGTGGGGCTTTTTTGCCCTTTTCTTGTCCTCGTGACCAATAAATAATTATATTTTTTCATGGGAAACGCACTCTCCTGTTTATTCCTCTATGGACATTTGTTGTAGTGCTCCACCATTCTCACTTTTTCTCTTACAATATTTGTAACCAGTTCTGAGGAAGTGGAAGAAGTGAGAACTTTAATTGATAAATACGGAATGGTGTCAAATTCAAGGATAAATCATGTGAAATGTGTCTCATTTTGGTTGGGGTCTCCTAACCCTGATTTCCAGTTAGCTGGTGGATTTCCTGAACCACACAATGACCTTAAGATTTTGGGCATCACATTTGGGAAAGAGGACATGAGTGAGCAAAACTGGCAGCCGAAAATGGATATCTGTAACTGGAAAGTCCAAAGGTGGAAGAAGTGGAAAATGAGCTTTGAAAATAGGGTACGAGTCTTAAAGACCTTTCTATTATCACTTTTTGTTTACGTCAATGTGGTTTTCCCACCAACAGATAGAATAATGTTACAGGTTAGCAGTATGTTCTTTCAGTTATTTTGAGGTAATCACCTTAATCCAATTAAAAGAAACATTGTTTACTTAGGAGTTGAACAAGGGGGTAAAAACATGGTGAATGCGGAATTTTTTTTGGTCTACATTTTCCATACCAGAATATAGTTCCTGTAGTCGGCAAGAAAGACACTCTCTTGTGACCAGCAATGCTAATAACAAGGTTTTGGGCTCTAAGAGACTGGTTCACAGGTGGCCTGGCAAGAAGAATAATAACTAAAATGTATAATCCTCCATTTAATATGAAGAAAGTTGTTAAACAAATAAGAGGTTGGAATTTAATTGCGAAAGAACGAATGGACATTCCCAGGAAAGTGTTATATAAAACACTCCTATGTAGGGCCTTCTTAGCACCAGTTGGGTTTTTCCATTGTCCGTCGGTCAGAGCTCAGGAGGCAAGGGGGATTTTTAGGGAGAAGCGAAGCCCTTGGAAAATGAGAGATGTTTTGTGGTTGAAAAGTCATGGGAAGACCATTGTCAGGACAAATGTGAAACACCAGAAGGAGGGGAGCAAGGACTGTCCTAGGGAGAGTTGTGTTGGCCAATGGGAGACCGTAGAGCACCTTATAAAGGATTGTAGCTTCTCACAGGCAGTTTGGGAAAAAGCCGCACACAGACTAGGAATAAAACATTTTCATACACAGACATATGCAGAGTTAGTGCTTGGGTTTGCTTCTAAATACCCTGAGAGTAATTAATGCCACCATTTTGTACCACCTTTGCACATCAAAGGCTTTAGAGTCAGTAAGAAGGAAATAACTTTCTAAAGAGGAAACGCTACAGATTATGGTGGCTCAGATCAGAGGGCAGAAAAAGAGGGAAAAAAGTAGAATAGAAAATAGTAATATGTAATATTTTACAGTGAGTTTTACAGTGAGTTTTTGTATTGTATATATGTTGCCTGTATATATATAAATAAAATTGCTGAGAGAGATGGTGCAGTGACAGAGCTGTGTGTGGGAAAGGGGTCTGAGATCCATCATGGAATCAGCTTCAGGTGGAGTGAGAGGAATAAGACAGCTGAGAAGTGCAGCTAAACCAGGGGTGGGGAACGTCCAGCCCGTATAAGGCCGCAAAATAATTTCGTCTGGCCCTGCCAAGGCAACCTCGATAAATCCCGTCGCCCGGTTACCACTGGGTGACAGGTTTTAGCGCGCTCGCGATGCGCCTGCACAAAGAAAGAAAAAAAACCTCCTCCTCTCCTGATTGGCTGCCGCGTGTTGGCACGCTGCCAAGATTTTTTTTTGTGCCCGCAGCAAGCTCTATCCGAGCTTGCAAGCGAGGCCCGCCTCTTCCTGCATGGAGCAAGGGGTAATTCCCCCCTGCTCCGATCCCCCCCATGCTCCGATTCCCCCCCCCTGGAAAAGCAGTTGCGAGTAGCAAAATCATCAATACTAGCTAACGTCCCACGCCCCACCAAAGAGAAGCAGTTCCAGCCATCACATTAGGGGTAAGTTAAGTAAATGTTTGACAAAATATAGCAGGCTAATTTTTAAGTTGATAATTTTCTATGACCCACGAATGATCTTATAAATATCCAAATGGCCCTTGGCAGAAAACAGGTTCCCCACCCCTGAGCTAAACTAAAGAAAAGTTTGTCTACAGAAACAGAGATGAAAAGAAGACAGTGTTAAGTAAAATGAATAAACAGAAGAAAAAGCCAGCAGGGAGTAGAGCCAGGGAACTGGAAGAGGCCATGAGCATTGAGCCAGATGAGGCACTTGAGAGCCCCAATGCCCAGGCACAGGGGCTGAGCAACTTTCTGGACAGAGGCCCAGAGATCTACCTGAGAGAGGAGAGGTAGGATGACACGGTATGTAACCCCCGCAGTGTCCGCAGGATCCAATACTACTCCCCAAGGAGCAGCAGCTGCAGCAAAGAGTGGGTTTCCCAAACACAGACCCCTGGCTCCAGCAGAGCAGAAATGTAGTCTGAGCAAGGATAGATGCAAACAACAGCAGCTCACACAGCTGAGCATGGAGTTCCAGGTTAAGACAGTGTGTGTGTAATTAGTGAGTCCTCACTAGCTAAGAGCAGTCTGTGTGATGCGAGCATTGATGAGATGGCAATATCAGAGGGCTGCCAGAGTGCAGAAAACACTGCAGAGCTGGCACTATCAGAGGGCAGCCAGAGTGCTGCAAACACAGCAGAAGTGGCACTATCAGAGAGCAGCCTGAGTGATGAAATATTTGCAGAAATGGCACAATCAGAGAGCAGCCAGAGTAATAAATACTTTGAACCTGCACAAGAGCCAGCAAGCAGCACCAAGAAAGCACAACCTGTGCACAGTGCGGGGGAGGGAGTAATGAGAGGAGCTACAGCTGTTACCTGTGCAGCCTCAGGAGAAAACACTACAGAGGAGGTTCCTGCCACCGAGGAGGCAGGCAGCAGCTGTGGAGGAGAGAGACCACAATCAGCCACAGATGGTGCAGCACAGAGGAGCATCCCAGGAGAAGCTGGAGAGAGACCAGAGAGAGCAGAAGGCAGGCAGAGCATGTGGTCCGCATGGAGAGGTGCCGGTCCAAGGTCCAGCAGTTACCCCCAGTTTCCAAGCCCCACAGCCAAATGGATAAATGTGGTGGGACTGCGACATAGAGGTACTGGGGAAATCCCTGATAAATGCTTTATTGGTAAAGTCCTTCTGATGGAATCTATGGGGTTTCAGGCCTCAGACATTTTTGCCTTCATACACATCCCAGGTAACAGGGAGTATGATGTAAGCTTTAAAAGGGGGTGATCTGTTAGAAGCTTTTGGCATAGATTTGAGGACTTGAAACTCACAAACTTGTGGAAAGACTTTGTGGCCATTCCTGTGAGTCGTCCAGCAACTAAAATAGTAACCATTATTTTTCGCAATGAGGCTGTTGCTAAACAGGACATTATATATTGGTTACCGAGACAATGTACTTTACTTTCTGACTTAGAAAAAATAGAGGAGCAAATCTGGGATGGAGGGTGGGTGTGGGCGAGGGGGCTAGAGGTGTAAAGTCAAACTGCGGGAAAACTATGGTATTGCTCACCCTCTCCCAAATTCCCTCTTTATTGGGGGGGACAGAGGGGTCTGTTTCTACAGTGGCCAGCCAAGACTTTGTTTCAAATGTGGATCCAACAGACATTTAAGTGCAAGCTGTGACAAAATTAGGTGCAGTCAATGTGGGGTTCTGGGACATAACCGTTAAGAAAAAGGCCAGGGGCAAAAGCCACACTGTGGAGATATCAGGGATTCCCACTTCTAATGTCTTTGATGTACTGACCTGGGTGGACATTATGGAGGAGGGAGAAGTACCAGAAGCCCCCAAAAGTGAGGGAGAGGAGGAAATACTGTAAGAAAAATATATATCTGCCCACTGACCCCAAGCATCCTTTTCAGGTGACGTTTTGAATAGTAACAGTATTAGTTCTAACTTTCACTGTGGTATTGCAGAGTGGGAGAATATGACTATTTGATATTTTGGATTCGTTTATTTTTTCTGTGAAGTATGCAATATTTGATGTTTTTGTATTGTATATGTTGCATGTATTTCAACAAATAAAATTGCTGAGAGTCGTGCTGAAGCAGTGTAAAGAAGTTGGTAAAGAGTGAGAGCCACTGCCGAGAGAGCCGTGCTGAAGCAGTGACGACTTCACTACGTGGACTAAGATAAGCAAAACCCTTTCTATTGTATGCAAAGACTGTGCTGTTACTTTATTGCCTATGCCAGGGCATGTTTTGGGCTGACAACCGGCTTAGCTGGTTGCCCTGATAATAAGGGCCTGAAGAAGTCAGTTAGTTCCCTGACAGGGATAGGTATTTAATTATGCCTTTTGATTTTGGTTTGGTTTTCTTAAAGGGACGGTGGGCCTGCGAATACGTCACTTAACCCCTATAAATAAACCCCAAATAAATAGAAAAACAGTGTTTCCGACCTTATTTGGGATAAAAGAGACTGCAACATGGATGAATGAACTATGTTCTAACTGTATTTGCGACACAAGGGGGAGCTTCTAGCGCTGTGCCAAGCGCTGATTGAAGAAGTGTGCCTGTGAATAAGTAGCTGCTTTCAAAATAGGTATCAGTTTTTAGACCACAGACGTTGAAACCGCAAAGTCAATTGAATAAGTCGTCTGGTTTAGCTGAAGTGCCTTCTCGATACATAGTATCCTGTCGTCTCGTTATCCACTTGAGTTTAAGTGGTTGCGCGTGTCTGCGGTTACCGATCAAAGCCAGGACGGATACATTGTATGCCGGCTTGTAACCCAGACCGATTATAGGTCAAACTGCAACCCGCATCACAGAGCCCCTTCAATTAAGTGGATAACTTGCATTAGGAAAGAGCTAGCACTCTAATTTTTGGAGTGCAGCTAGGTAAAAAGAAACCATACGCATACATATAAGGTTTATAATTGTTGCATAAGCAGATTATACATTTATAAATAAATTGAATTGTATTGGTGTTTTAAAATGTACAGGCAGGAACCCTTTACTGCCAGACCGGCAATGAATCATTAACATGCCCATATGTTATTGATGAATGAGCTGAGGGATTTTTCATCTCTGCACTTCAATGGGCACACTGCTAAGGTGGTGCCCCAGTGTCTAAAAGAAGTCCGGAGTTGAAAAGCCTCAGAGATCAAAGGTGCTAGGGTGGCCGGGATATTTGTAAGTACCAGATACCGATTTGAAGTATGGGCACTTGACACTTGGTAGCCAAATCCCAGACTTACTGTCGCCAGGTAAGAGGTTGGGCCCGGTATGCTAAGTAGCTCAGGTGTGAGGTTAACGCATACTTTTAGCAGACCAGGAAGCAACTGCTGCCTGTTCTATGAACTCCTGGCAAGTCAGGGATATGTGGGGAAAATTGTTCCCACGAGAGGATTGGTTATGCATGTTAGGAATTGGACCCTTAACCCTATAAAGATGCCTGCAGTGCACTCCCAGTCAGATTCATCTCAGCTTAACCCAGATACGTCCAAGCTACAGCGCCAGTGGTTCCGGAGTGTGAGGGGTTAACTACATCATAACCAAGGATCGTACATTGGTCATTTGAGCTAAGGATTCCCAAACGAATCCTGTAAAGACTATACGAAAGAATTCCTTTTGGCGGAGATATATGCCTGGCAAGTTGCGCCCCTAGCCAAGGACTGTCGCAGGACTCAAATCGCGCACCCACTTGCATGCGTGCAGGTGTGCCCAGAGACTTTGTTTCATTCTGTGGACATTTGATTTCGTTTCCCCATCCCAGTAAGTGTTTTATTGACTGTAATTGTGAATATTGTGTGTTTGTCTTAAAAGAAAATAAATTACAATTTATTTGGCCCATCTTGTGGGCTCAATCCAGAATCCCGGTATTAATGTGTTGGTAAGACCTGGTCTACTGTGACAGCGGTATCCTTGTGGGTATGTGCAACTGCAGCTTCCGTAGTTCGTCGTCACGACCCCTACGTCGCTGCGTATGACCTCACCGCAACACGTTTTGTGTCAGAGCGAAACTTCTTCAGGGGGGTTGGTCTTACGATTCCCAGGCATTGCTTAAATGCCAAAGGTGAATAATCCTTCAACCTATGGGAATCGCACCTTGCTAGTAACCGTCCAATCAGTGTTAATGCAATACAAATGTGCAACACACATGCTTGGTAAAAACATAAAACATTGACAGTGCTGGCTTCAAACTGACATATCATAAAAAGATCATATTGATACTTAAAGCAAACTAACTCATAAAGACATAAAAACAGAATAATGCACAAAATGACAAAAACAAACTAACATTAAAACAATATATAAAGCAACAACTGACTATATCATTACTATCAATTTTAATAAAATGTCTGTTAAGACTGAAAACCTATAAAAAGCTGTAGTAGGTATAGGAATCCATGAATAAACTAACTTTATCCTTGGTTCCATAGAACCAACAGCAATGATAAAAGAGCATACAGGTATGGTTCTTAGATCTAAGTATCTATTGTTGTGATCCATTTTGACAATATTAAATGTCAGAAGGAATTTATATCAATTGATTAGTACTAGTAACAGCTGTAAATGTCTTCATGGGTAACATAGAAAAATATCTTCATAATTAATGAAAGAACATCTTCATTTACAAAAAAGAAAAATGTCTTGATACAAAAACAATTCATTAGGATACCAATAACAAGGACTATCTTCATTAATAGATCCTCATTAATAATGAAAGAGCATTATAATGTACAAAAGAGAATGTCTTAATGCAAAAGCGAATTAGTAGGGTTCCAAAATCAAAGAATAAATTCATATACAATCTAACATATCTTATTGACCCAAGAAAAGTTTGATAAGAACATCAATAAGAATTGTCTTATTATCCTACTGATGTCTTGGTGCGTGCATACCTGTGATGGTCCAGGAGAGCTGAACATCTGAGATGGGGTGGGGACCAGGACAGGATTACAGTGATCCTTATGTTCTTTCCATGGTGATATAGTGCCTCTAGACACTGTAGGCTACAGCAAGGCTGCAGGCAGGCCCTACCATGACAGTTCTTTCTCTCCAATACCTCTGGCTAATAGACCGCAACTCAGCCAGGGGTATATAAGTGAGGTCTTTATTTGTAGCAACCACTGCAGATGGTAAACAGCATTGCATATAGTAGAGAAGGGGTTTCAGATCCCTGAATGGTGCTGGCCAGCAGTTAATGGTTGAGACCTTGCTCTCCCAGCTCCAAGAGGGTGGAGGAGAACTTGACACATGCTCCTCTCCCCAGGAGGGGTGGAGGAGGAGTTGACAATGTTCCTCTCCCCAGGAGGGGTGGAGGAGGACTGACTCTTGTTATTTGGAACACCCTCCCTAATGCAAAAGGGGAGGGCACAGAATCTGCACCAGGATTGGCTGCAACACAGACCCCATGACACCACCTCTCTTGCCACTCAGGGAGGCTGTGTGAGGGCGGCAAACCTCACAGGACAGCCCATCACTGCCTGTAGCTACTTGGACTTTTGGGAAGGAGGGGCAGAAAGATAGCTTGACCAGCCATGGCTACAGTTAGTAAGAATTTGACAGTAGATCATACTAAATGGAGAACAATATACAACGGAGATTCCATAATTGCAGTGCTTTTGGTTGAATATTGTAGTAAAACAGTACATAGAAATGTAATATGCATGTACATATTCCTAAAACAATATTTTTATTTAATAATCTTGTAAACAATATTACAAAATTTTACAATGTTGGAATAAAAATGAAATGTTTGTACAAACAAAAAAAAAATAACATTTTGGAACTCAAATCTAGGACCGTACTTTTAAGGGGTTCAAACATATAGTAGTCAGAGGATGGTATGTAAAATAAATTAGACTATGTGCAGTGTCAAATATAATTTTATATTGAGGAAAAAAGATTTTGAGGTTTGGAAATCTATTGTGCAAACATATTTAATTGAAATAATTATATGATAGTGTAACTAACTTTTGTACTGGATCCCGAAACACATTGCAAATTATGCCTACTAATATTCATCAGCTGAGGGAAGAATTGTTTGCTGACCAGTCGAGTTCAACTTACACTTTTCCAAGTCTGCCATTTTAAAGAAGTCCATTAAAAAGTAACAGTCACATTAGTCAGCTTCAGAAAGTAAAAATTACCTCATGCCTTATTTTATTATAATGTAAATAGAAACTGATTCAACATTCTGAGTGCAATTTATGTTAAGTAAAGATTTGGCAATTTTCTCAGTCCAAGACTGCAAGCTAAAGGCACTTAAGATTATGTAACAAAGGGAAATCTTACTTCAAATTCTAAGAATTATGAAGACAGCAGCTTGAAAGGTCCAGTACTAATTGCAGGACCTTATGAGTTTAATTTTTTACAGAAAGATAATAGCTTATTCCAATTAAAGTTTAAACTTCTTTAATCTTCTTTATTGGGAAAAGGTTATCACATTATAGTAATCCATACTATAAATGTGTGTGAATTTATTTATGTACATTAATACACAAATGCAGCGGCCGTTATTCGAACATTTACCTGGGTAAATGTTGCATTATGCCGCGTGGAGGTTGCAAAATGTTCCGCTGCAGACTATAAAGGCCCATTTGTTAACACAGCAAGGGTCCCTGCTGTGTGAGTCCTACAGGGGTCTGCCTTTCTGTAATAGGCGCATAGTAAGAGATAGGCTGAATTAGTCACACTAAGTGTGCGCCTCTCACAGGCGATCGCAGGGTCTTATTTAATTTTAAACATTGCAATAATGTAGCAGGGGTTCTTATCTAGAACGGATAAACTAGAGAAAGAAGTCAAACTTGCCAAAGAAAAAAAGTTTGCAAGAGACAAGAGAGACTATGAAGATAATAAGCAGAGGAATTGGAAGATAGAAAAAAACATAGAGATTAAAAGCACAATCAGTGCAGATGAAGAAAAAACTGAGGGGGTCAAAAGTGTTAAAGAAAGAAAGAACTCCAATATAATTTAATCCAATTCTAAAACTAGAAAAGAAGGAGGCTTTAAACCTAGACAGAATAGCAATGGAGGGAATTACAATAAAAGTAGAAGAGAGCCACCACGTAACAAACAATATAGGCAACAGAATAGTGAAAGGGATCATGTATTTAAACCTTACCATGAAAGATCTCCCATGAATAGACCTTATATGGTAGAAAAACCGAATATGTGAATTTCAAGTCTAAAAAAACTACACCTTTTTTTTATTTTTTCTCGACATAGGCTTGCATAATAATTTTGACTATTCTGAGATTCAATCACTACTGCAGCTTTTTAATTCTGCACTAGTCATGTCACTAGTCACTAGTCATGTACGTACTGTATGAGGTGGGTGGCATACTGTGACTCTTATCACAAACCCCCAAAATAAAAATATAATCTTTTATTCTATACAGTATATATTTATTCCACAGTGTATGTACAGTATTATATATGTATTGTTTTAATACTGTTTTGATTTAATGCACATGCGTGTATGACTTCTCATTCAATTTGAATTTCAACTTTGAAAAAAACAAACTTTTTTTTCCGTTTCTCGACATGGGCTTGCATAACAATTTTTGATATTCTGAGAATCAATCACTACTGTAGCTTATTAATTCTACACTAGTAGTGGAATACTGTGAATTTTATTTGGGGGTGTGGGGTTCAAAACATTATGATGACCAGTTGAAAATATTTCTTTCAACTAATAATCCCCCCACACACACATACACACACAAGGCTAAAGTATTTCTACTTCTTATCGACACCTCCCCCAAACCATTCATTTGTAATTGGTGGCTTTGTGGCTTAGTTTAACCTTTAAGGCTTTGTTTACAATTATTGTGTCGCACGTGTGATAATCCCTTCTCGAATGACTCCTCCACGCACATACCAAGAGAATTTCAAATTTAAGGGCCGGTGGTAACTGTAGCACCTTCCACCCTCTTCCGAAATGTTACTTTTATGTCTAAAGCACTTATTCCCATGATCTGTTATTTATATTATCTGTTATTTATTTGATTACCCCATGTATTACTACTGTGAAGCGCTATGTACATTAATGGCGCTATATAAATAAAGACATACAATACAATACAATACCCCCACCACTTCACACACAAAGCCTTACAAACAAACCAACGTGAATAGAAATGCTTATCCACACCTCCCCTCCCCACCCCCCAAAACATAGCCATTCATGAAAAACTTTTGAGGCTTTGTTGAGCTGTGTTGTCTCCCCCATTCGCACATACGCATGCACATGCATTTTTGGGCATGGGATGAGTTTAACCGCTGGCCATAAGATTTACAGTATCTGAACCACTAATCCCGCACACACTGCGACTGCAGCAC
Organism: Ascaphus truei; assembly: GCF_040206685.1. Taxonomy (NCBI): domain Eukaryota; kingdom Metazoa; phylum Chordata; class Amphibia; order Anura; family Ascaphidae; genus Ascaphus; species Ascaphus truei. The sequence goes on along the minus strand of NC_134485.1, from coordinate 307,832,970 downwards.
CTAGCCCACCCCCAACCACTTCACACACAAAGCCAAACTTTCCCCAGAGCAATTCACCTATGATAAGCCCTTCATGGAGTATCCCCCACACATTCAAAGTGAATTTCAAGTTTGAAAAAAAAAATCCCTTTTTTAAGGACTAATTTAAATAAACCATAATCTGAATCATATTTTTGATAAATTAACAATTTTTGCCATTCTTTGGGGGTGGGGGTGTTTCAATGATTCTCGTGAATTTAAAGAACATTTTTTTTTATTTTATCTGGATAATAATGGAAGAATGAAAAATACAAATAATCATGAATAATACAAATTTACAGTCTTTGGGGGCTATGCACTAATCAGTGAGCTATTGCGCTGGCCTGAAAAAAAATAAAATGTCCCCTAAAAAGTTAAGCCGGAGGCGCAATTCACTAAGGAAATCAGCCCATTTTGTATCGTACGTGCTCAAATTTGCCATATCGTGCGTGTTGTTTTCCTCCTCCCCTGCTATCGCGCTTAAAGTTTACGTACGATAGCTGATAGGAAAAAAAAGCCGCCTGTAACATTTGCATGGAGATTCTGAATCTCCATGCACGGCTGTTACAGGCGATCGTGCATTAACAATATACCTTTAAATAATAGTGTACATGAGCAGGGAGTCTTATGGGGTGCTGGTATCCCCTACACTTTTAAAGCTTCCGCATCACGTGACTGGGACATTTAAATTTTGCATGGTATACTGGCACCCCATAACGGGGCCTGTATCTCCTGAAGTAAGGGGTCCCCGAGGCTGAAACCATTGCGGTTCAGCTCTGGAGACCCCCCTGCTCATCTACACTACTGTCAAAACACACAATAATAAACAATAATTCATTACCGTAGTGGATAGCCGCTGGTAATGAAACTGCATTAATGTAAATTTTAATAATAGTGTGCGGGAGCATGGGGTCCCCTGAGCTGAACCGCTTTGATTTCTGGCTCAGAGACCCCATGCTTCCTGAGTTACAGGCCCCGGTATGGGGCATCGGATGCCAGTGTTGCCACCATCTTTATAGCGTCCAAGACGCGACGTGGACGCTATAAAGATTGCGGCGACACTGGCATCCGATGCCCCATTCTGGGGCCTGTAACTCAGGAAGCAGGGGGTCTCTGAGCCAGAAATCAAAGCGGTTCAGCTCAGGGGACCCCATGCTCCCGCACACTATTATTAAAATTTACATTAATGCAGTTTCATTACCAGCGGCTATCCACTATGGTAATGAATTATTGTTTATTATTGTGTGTTTTGACAGTAGTGTAGATGAGCAGGGTCTCCAGAGCTAAAAATACATATTGCACTTACCTTTTCCATGCACCCACGATGAAGTCCGTCTTCATCCCCATCCTGCCCATGTCCCCTCCGGGGCTGCAAAACATACACAAGAATACAAATAGCCAATGTAATGTCCCCGAACCCCATAATTACCATAGCGGTTAATAACCGCTATAGTAATTAAGGGGTTAACCTACCCTGGCCCGATACCAACCTTTCACCCATTCATTTGTACAGTGGGTATAATATATATATATATATATATATATATATATATATATATATATATATATATATATATATATATATATATATATCCTGTGGAGGGTTTTTGTCACTTTTTTTACTCACCATAACTTAACTCAGTATTATGATTTAGCCTATCCCATAGCCTCTCTTGTATTCCCAGTAAAATCAACCCCACACTGATGAGACCCATCAAGGTCGAAACGGCTGTCTGTGGGTGGTTTTCTGGGTATGCACCTTAACCCTGGCTGTGCTCAAAGTTGTGACCATGCAGCAAGCTTAAGCCTATAGGGAACCATGTTAAAAATGGTTATTGAGGCAAAAAGTGACACTGTGTGCTCATTTGCATGTCATTTCCCAGAATCCCTTGCTGCAGTGGAAGTGCTGTATGCTGGGTGATAATGGGGAAAGGCGGGGTTGCAGACCTGCCTAAGACATGCAGATGAGCATACAGTTATATTTGCATATATATATATATATATATATATATATATATATATATATATATATATATATATATATACAAATGTAAATACAACTGTGTGCTCATCTTCATGTCTTAGGCAGGTCTGCAACCCTGCCTTTCACCATTATCACCCAGCACACAGCACTTCCACTGCAGCAAGGGATTCTGGGAAATGACATGCAAATGAGCACATATATATATATATATAATAGACATTTATATATATATATATATATATATATATATATATATATATATATATATATATAATAGACAGCGCCTGTTATGGTGACTACCAAATATTGGTCTCCCAAACCCACAACAAAACACCAAAATACTTTGCCAGCACAGATGACCTGTAAAAACCAATGAAATATTATATAATAGCAAAATATGTGTGGTAATGATAGCTATGATGGTTAGTGCAATGTGAGATGTGATAAAAAATAAACAGACAAAAAAATTGTTTTAAAAATTGTGTGTAAAATATAACTGTTCAAATAAAATAAATAAAAAGTCCTTTCACCCAATGATGGGTAAACTTTGTAGGACAGTATTCTTCCTTGGGTTCAACAACCTCCCAACAGATACCTATTTGAAAAACAAGAGGAAATGCACCCGGTCCTTGTGTAAAATCCGATAACAAAGTTTTAATGACATGAATTACGACATATGCACACTCTCAATTTGTCAATGCATATTATGCATTGTATGGGTAAGCCCATGCACCAACATATAGCCGAATCGCTGTCCGGACATCTGTGGGGATCCGTGGACACCTGTGAGGACCCCGGGAAGCCCGCAGGGATCACATGTGGGGTCATCCGGGTACACACACCGGCCTGTTGTATGGATGGTGTGGCTGCAAAAATGTAAACAAAGAAATTTTCTAAGTCCTGATCCTTTTGTGCCTGCCTTGGGCTGCGTGTTTTTTCAAGCGTGTTTTTAAAGAACGATCTCTTAGCGTAGCTTAGAGAATTGCGCAGACTGGCGGAATTCAGCGTATTTAGCTGATCGTACGTGTTTGGTGGACTTAGAAAAATTTCGGCAAAAAAAGCCAGTTTAAGAGCATAAAGTGCCTGTTAGTGCTGCTCTGAGCATCGCGCTGAGCGCAATATCACGTTCTAAAAGTACTTTGCGCTCTTAAAGCCACTTTACAGAGCTTAGTGCATAGCCCCCTTAATTATCTTCATCATGGCCGCATTGCATTCTGTAGTTCATTGAGAGAGGGGGGGGGGTTGTGTTAATTATGACTGTTGCTACACTATACACACAGTTCACTAATTTTACACATGATACCCCCCCCCCCGCCCTTCCATTTTTAGTGCAGCTCTGTCTGAAAAGAAAAGAAAAAATGAGTGCAGTTAAGTGCATTTAATGGCATTGCATACAGTATCACTACTGCATATTGGATTATGCAGTTACTACTGCCAAACTATACTGTACAATACACAGTAATTGTATAACTACTGCACAGTATACTGTACAGTATACTTTATACTGAAATTCTATACTACATTATAACTACTGTATAACTACTTTATAACAAGATGTTTAGTGCAGCAGCTCTGAAAATAAAAGAAATAATGAGTGCAGTAAAGTGCATTTAATGGCATTGCGTACAGTATCAGTACTGCATATTGGACTATGCAGTTACTACTGTCAAACTATACTGTACAGTACACAGTAACTGTATAACTACTGTACAGTATACTGTACAGTATGCTGTATACTGGAACTCTATACTACATTATAACTACTGTATAACTACTTTATGACAAGATTTTTAGTGCAGCAGCTTTGAAAAGAAAAGAAAAAATGAGTGCAGTAAAGTGCATATAAAACAATCTGTGCCATAGTTACCTGTATCATACTTGGTATACCTGTACTTACCATAATACAGTACTGTACTGTACCCTACTACTTTCCTGATGCCTGCCCATTACGCTGGGCAACACAGCCTGATTATATGGCATTATATGGGCAACACAGTCGCAATATGATCTATATATTTATTACATCGTTCTACGGTGAGCATGTTGTTCCAAAAACTCATTATGCCATCCGCCAATTCATCCTTTTTTGACTGTTTCACCACTTTTGTGATATGATCCTTGAGCTGATGCCATACCATTTCGATAGGAGAGAAATATGGTGAACTGGAATTGGAGAGGGGAAAGAAGGAGAATTTGTTAAAGAGATACACAGTAAAGAGTATACAAAAATGAGAAACGTTTACCGTATTTACTCCGCTGGCATCTTAACTCAGTTTATACTGCTGGCAAGCATATGCGCAGTTGACGCGGTGTGTTTCGGATCATTGCCCTGGTAGAACCGGTGACCATCTGGGAATTCATGTGTAATGTATTCAAAATCTCGGGCACTATTTCCTCTTGGAAAAATGCTTTATTCATGATTCCTGTAACAAGAAAAGAAAAGTGCTCCAAATACTGCACACTTGTACAGTACATACAATGCATAAGGCAACAGCATGTGACTTTGTGCATTATTTTACCATCAAAGATGATGATGCATCCTGGTCCACATCTAGAGATGGCACCCCACACATGCAGCTTCACTGGGTGTTTTGGACGTGGCTTCAAATATATGCATCCTTTTTTGTAGAATGCAAAAGTGGCAAATCTCTCAAGCAATACAGTTGACTCATCAGTAAAGAATCAATCCTGAAAAGTCTCGCCACTTTTGATCCATGCCCGTGCATGGTCAACTCTTTTGATAATGTTGGCATCCCTTATCATAGGATATGCTCTGTAATGACAAGGAATAATTTTAGAGGTAATGTACAGTTACTTAAACCACACTTTTACCTACTGTACTGTCCAGTTCTAACCTTATATGTCCATATTTCCATCCCAATCTGTTTCTCATCACTTTGATGCTGCTCCGAGATGCGGTTATATTGTGATTTTGCTCTAGAGCGTACTTGACTCTTGTGGCACACCTCTCATCATTCTCTTCACTTATTTGGTCAACCAGAAGCGTTATCGCCCTACAGTGTAAAGGAAAAACAACTATTAGTTACAGTAGGCCACAAGTACTTATTGGATTACTGGCAGCTATATTCATCTGTGATACTCCATCATTTATGCTCAGGCCTATGGCTTAGACATATTATGATCAGTATGTTTTACACTTTTGTCATGTGTTAATTTGCCTCTCCTTGGTGGGTGAATCATTTGTGTTTTTGTACTGTTTGCCATGTTTTATTTTAGGATAATATTATTATTCATTCCCAGCTGGACAGTGATCGCTGCACTTGGTGCTCAGGGATTACTGTGATCATTACCCTATGATCTAGGTTGTTACATACAGTATAGTGTATGGGGGATACAGTATACTTTATGTACCCGTACAGGTATACACTTTTGCTGCTATATAAATATACTGTAACATTATAATATAATCTTACGTGTACTGTATGTGTGTGTGTGTGTGTCATACTGTATACAGTATACTGTATACTGCATTGGGGGTGGTGAGTGAGTGAGTAATAATGAGTAATAATGAAGTGAGTGATAATTAAGGAAAGAGGTGCAACTCACTTTGAAATACAATGGGTGTCATGGGTGTCTTTAAATTAATTGATTATAAGAATGTAAATCTTGATCAAATATTAAAAACATGCATTTAATCTGTACTGTACAGTAAAGAAAACATACTGTAAATACTTACTCGGTAGTGACTGTTGGTGTCCGCTTGACACTTTTGGCCTTACCATGGGCATGATAGCTCACAGTGGTTGCTGGTACAACGAGGCCCGAAGTATTTAACCAGCGTTGTATCTGTGAAATTTGTTATCCTCTCTTGTACATATCCTGTATTCTCATTCTGCGATCCTTTGAAATCTTTTTAATCGGCATCACTGCGTTAGAAAGAAAGCACAAGCACAAGGATGTATATTCAATGTGTAGTCGATGTATATTCAATGTGCAGTGAATCAACAAAATGGATGGTGTATTTACACTTGAATGTTTCTCAACCTCACTCGACAGGTTTAGTACACAGTATGCCCACTTTTAACACCTGCACCTCGTGTCTATGCCTGTGAAATTTTTTTTAAAAATAGGGACAGTGTATAAAAGGAGACACAAATGGCATAGCCTACCACACGCTTATCTCAATCTGAACTTGCCCTTGTCCAGATACTTCATTGTGCATTATGCCATTTGTTTCCATGGATCAACCCCGATTCTATGGATGCAGGAATCTGCTTGCTTCTGCCGTGCCGACCACAAAAAAGCAAAAGGCGGAAGCCTTTTCCAAACCAAAGGCAAAGGAGAATAAAGAAAAAGTTCTGACAACTCCAAAGGCTAAGAAGCCTGGGCCTTATTATTTCAAGAAGAAATTCGCTGGCGTACAAAGAAAGCAACAGGTTTGGAATCCACCAGCACCCATCCACGACGCTGCTCTCCTGGGAACCCCCAGGTCGCCTGCTCCAGCCCCCATCCCCTAGGATGCTCTGCTGCTGGGAACCCCCAGGTCACTTGTTCTAGCACCCATCCCCTACGATTCTCTGCTGGGAACCCCCAGGTAACATGTTCAAGCACCCATCCACGATGCTGCTCTACCGGGAACCCCAAGGTCACCTGCTCCTACACCTGCACCCATCCACGATGCTGCTCTTCCGGGAACCCCCAGGTTGCCTGCTCCAGCCCCCATCCCCTATGATGCTCTGCTGCTGGGAACCCCCATGTCTCCTGTTCCAGCACCCATCCCCTACGATGCTCTGCTGCAGGGAACCCCTATCTCATCCACTCCAGCACCCACCCACGCAGATGTCAACAGAACTCCTCACACCAGATCCAGCTCGTTCACCCGCATGCTGAATGCTGACAACTCTATGGTGCAAAAGATTGATCTTCTATTAGAGATCATGTTAAATATGGATAGGCATTTGGAGAAGATGGAGAAGAAGATGGAGAACATGGAGAGTAACATAGCGGGGATAAATTCTTTGCTTGGAGCTCCTGCCCCTGTATGTCGGACACAGGAGCAGGATGGTGGCAAGGATGTGACCTTCAGGATTCCATCCCCAAGTGCACCACCTTCGTCTGCAGATTACTTGTGCCTGTATGCCATTGATGAGCATGACATGACAACCCCGGTAAGACCACGACAGGAGATGACAACCCCGATAAGGCCACGACTACAGGAGGAAAGCATCCTCCCAGCCCACCTACCCACGCCCACTGCCAGAAGCACACCCACTGCCAGAAGCACACCTGCTCCCAGAAGCACACACACTTGCATTGAAACAGTGCCAGACATCATCTTGTGCAACCTGCCCCAGCAAGTCATGGAGAAATACAAGATTGCAAGTGCTTTTCTTGCCCAGAAATATGCCTTGTACATCTTTAAACACACGTCAGTTATGAGGTGGACCCACAACGTTAAATACGAAGGGAATAGAATCAAAAGGCTCTGCCAGAAAATGTAAGGAGAACAATTTTTGTGGAAGAGCAGCGTGTTTTTGTTACCGATCATTTAATGAGAACCGTGAGAGACACCATAAATGGCCTTTTGAGGCATAAAAGGGTTCGTCCCTGGAAGGACAGACTTATGGGGATCGACTTTGCTGCTTGATTGTTAAGTCGTTCAAAAGTTATACATATTGTTTTCCTAAAAAAAAATTTTTTTAAAGTTGATTGTTTTAAATTGTTTCATTGTGTCACCTTTTATAAAACATAAGTATAACATTTCATATAATGGTTGGTTAAAATCAGTCAGTCCCTCAAGAAGGTGCAGGATTAGTTAGTAAAAAAAAACGAATGAATGTGTTTGGTGGAGGATTCGTTCCACAGTAAGGGCATATCAGCCTACAAGAATTTTAATTAATGGCTCGGAGGTGGATGTGTGGTGTCTCTTGTTCACATACACCATTGCGCCTAAATGTGATGACACGCATATGTGTTTCAACAAGGTTCCAATGAGACATACACGCATGTGCATAAATGTGATAACACGCTCCGGTAGATTAAACTATTAAACTATGCCACAAAGCCACCCATTACAAATTAATGGTTTGGCCTTGTGTGTGTGGTGGGGGGGGGGGGGAAGGAGGGGGAGACAGCTGTATGCTGGATTATTAGTTCAAATAAATATTTTCAACAAGTAATCATAATGTTTTGAGCCCCACACCCCCAAATAAAAATCACAGTATGCCACCCACCTCATAAAGTATGTACATGACTAGTGTAGAATCTAAAACCTACAGTAGTGATTGATTCTCAGAATATCAAAAATTGTTATGCAAGCCCATGTCGAGAAACGGAAAAAAAAGTTTGTTTTTTTCAAAGTTGAAATTAAATCAAAAAGTATTAAAACAATACATATATAATACTGTACATATACTGTGGAATAAATATATACTGTATAGAATAAAAGCTTATCTTTTTATTTTGGGGGGTTCTAATAAGAGTCACAGTATGCCACCCACCTCATACAGTACGTACTTGACTAGTGACTAGTGACATGACTAGTGCAGAATTAAAAAGCTGCAGTAGTGATTGAATATCAGAATAGCCAAAATGGTTATGCAAGCCTATGTCGAGAAGTCATACACGCATGCGCATGAAATCAAAACAGTATTAAAACAATACATTGATAATACTGTACATATACTGTAGAATAAATACATACTGTATAGAATAAAATAAACTTTTTATTTTCGGGTTTCTTATAAAGTAAACGTGCAAGTGTACTGTGTTACAGTGTGTAAAAAAGTATTGAATATGAAAACAGCAGCATACTGTTTAAGGTTTTCTATAAAGCTCACAATTATTCTATCCTAATCAATAAAAATTGCACTATCATTAAATTGTTGCCTCCATTGCTTGGATTTTCAAATCAGATTCATCAATGTGCAAGCAACATTTAAAAAAAAACAATATTATACTGTAAGTCCGTCGAAATCCCTCCATTTGCCGTTCTCCGCTTGAGGACAATGTTTCTGTTATGCCGGTGCTGCCCGCAGACCATACCCGTCCCCTGTGCTGAGGTGGGACGTAGGGATACACGCACCCACAGCAAAGGGAGCGCGTCCGGAGTGTGGTGTTAGTGTTGCCAGGCCAGGTATAGTAATGAAGACAATACTTGCCGGTACCGGTAGTAGAGGAGGAGTAGTTATTGCCGTTGCCAAGATCAGGGATAGGAGAGTTGTGGATGATCGAAGGTATAAGCCGTGTTACAGGGATGCCAGAAGTCACGAAGTCCAAATAGAGCCGAAGTCGAGAGCCAGAGGGGGTAGTCGTCCAATCCGCGTCAATACATGAGGAGTCACTGAGAGAGTAGTCAAATGCTTCCATACAGAACTATGTCGAGCGACGAGTGATGGGAAGCACAGGCATAATAAAGCTGGGCAGGCCAATGGGAAAAGGGGGCAGGCCTGGAGGACTGCAAGGAGTCCTTCCTGATAGAAGGGAGGTATTACAGGCCAGCTGAGTGTAATCATTGATTTGCATGGAACTGTGTGATGCTTGGGGGCGACGCCTCGCTGCAGGAGCAGTGGTTAAAAGTGCTCTGTTAGGCGTGTGCTCTGTAAGCTGGGAAAGCATGCACATAACATCTGAGGCTGGCGTGCGTGTAGGTGTGCGTGCAGGAGGGCGTGGGCGCGCCCGGCGCTGAGCAGAGGAATCGCCGAGGGGAGTGATCCCGCGATGGGGCAGGGGCGAAGAGCCATGAAAGATGGTAAGGCAGGATTGTTTTGTGGGTCCAGGGGCTCCCTGCGGAGAGGGGGTGCTCTGTGTGGGAAGCGAGGAGAATGCCGATTCCTGACAGTTTCTTTTCTGAGGAAAAATAAAATATTATATATTTCCGTTATTGCTGCTGATTGATTGTTCTGTTTATAAAATAATGTTTTTGCTCCCCAAAAAATAAAAAAAAGTTGAATTTTTAAAATAGTTTCATTGTTTCATTGTGTCACATTTTATAAAACATTCAGTACAGTAAGTACCGTATACCATTTCACATAATGGTTCATGGCTCGGGGGGGGGGGGTGTTGATAAGCGGTTGCATTATTTGTCTTGTTACTATAGTAAGACATTGCGTGTGAGGTGGGTGGAGGGTGGGGATGTGATTATACACATAAGCATTTCAACATGGTACCATGAGACATAAACGCATGCGCCTAGCTGTCCACCAATTGTTCAGTAACTACTGTAGAAACTGCTCAGTCAATCATAGTGCTGAACTACATTTTCTAGAATTATGAATAAAATAATAGAACTACAGCAGCGGCAGCTTTTATTATTACAAATCACCGGCTTTTACCTGGCATGTTCCTGGAATGCCACACTGTTCACCTGGAGCATGCCGCGCTCCTTTTGCCTTCCCAGCCAGGCGCATGCACGGCTGACGCGCGGTTGATGTGTTAATTGATAATGGTATGTAGAAATCCTCAGAGAGGTTGGAGCGGAGCACAGCAGAATGGATGCAGGGGCTAGACACCAAGGTAAGTAAAAATCCTTTATTCCACGATCAACATCATGGTAGTGGATAAATGAAACTCTCTTACGCGTTTCAGGCTTACGCCCTTTATCAAAGATAATGATGATGGTTAAGGATTTACTAGGCTGCAATGCTTCACGTGTCTGCCAGATGGCATAAATTCATGAATTGTAATGCAGTATATATATATATATATATATATATATATATATATATATATATATATATATATATATATATATATATATATATATATATATATATATATATATATATATATTTATATATATATATATATATATATATATATATATATATATATATATATATATATATATATACTGTATAACAACAACCCCTATAACCCCTAACATACAGTACTGTACACATACAGTACTGTATATGCAGATCAATGATACTATGGGCCGGCGGGGGCGAGATGTGTTTGCAGCAGAGAGAGATCGGCTGCTCTCTCTGCGCAAACATCGGCACATTAAAAATTATTTAAAATACATTTTTATTCATAGTGTAGATGTGCAGGGGGTCTCCGGAGCTGAACCGCGTTGGTTTCAGGTCCGGGGACCCCCTGCTCCCCGAGATACAGGCCCCTTTATGAGGTGCCAGTATCCCTCTGCATTTAAAGGTCCCGATCACGTGACCGCGGCATGTACACAAAGCAGAGGGCTACCGGCACCCCCTAAAGGGGCCTGTATCTCGGGGAGCAGGGGGTCCCCGGACCTAAAACCAAAACGTTTCTGCTCCGGAGACCCTCTGCACATGTACAGTATAAATAAAACACATATATAAATCAACACTCGTTCCTTACCTTTGCGGCTATGTGCTATGGTAAGGAAGCAGCATTTCTGTATTTTAATAATATTGTACAGTGAGCAGGGGGTTCCCTGAGCCAGAAATTAATACAGTAAATACTGTAATGCTGCTTCATTACCATAGCTGATAGCCGCTAAGGCAATGAAGGGGTTAACCCACCGTGCCCGCTTTATTGTGGGTAGCGGAGGTGGGTGAAGGGGGTATTTGGCCCTTGGTGTGAGTTTCGGACTTGCGGGGGGGTTGCGGGTGCACTTAACCCCTTCACGGCCGTAGCAGTTAATACCGCTACGGTCATGAAGGGGTTAACCCCTCCCGCTACCCCCCCGCAAGCCCTAAACAAGCACCGTTGGGGCTAATACCCCCTTCACCCACCCCCGCTACCCACAATAAAAAAACTCACACACAGCAGCCGCCCAAAAAATAAATAAATAAATCTAAATAAATAAATACATTTAAAATACATTTTTATTCATAGTGTAGATGTGCAGGGGGTCTCCGGAGCTAAACAGCGTTGGTTTCAGGTCCAGGGACCCACTGCTCCCGAGATACAGGCCCCTTTATGAGGTGCCGGTATCCCTCTGCATTTAAGGCCCCGATCACGTGACCGCGGACTGTAAACCAAGCAGAGGGATACCGGCACCCGCTAAAGGGGCCTGTATCTCGGGGAGCAGGGGGTCCACAGACCTAAAACCAAAGCGGTTCAGCTCCGGAGACCCCCTGCACATCTACACTATGAATAAAAATGTATTTTAAATGTATTTATTTCTATTCATGTATTTATTTATTTAGATTTATTTATTAATTGTGCTGCTGCTGTGTGTGAATTTTTTTTATTGTGGGTAGTGGGGGTGGGTGAAGGGGGTATTAGCCCCAACGGTGGTTGTTTAGGGCTTGCGGGGGGGGTAGCGGGTGCACTTAACCCCTTCACGACCGTAGCGGTATTAACTGTTACAGTCGTGTAGGGGTTAAGTGCACCCGCAACCCCCCCGCAAGTCCTAAACTCACACCAAGGGCCAAACACCCCCTCTTCACCCACCCCCGCTACCCACAATAAAAAAAAATCACGCACAGCAGCCCCACAATTAATAAATAAATCTAAATAAATAAATAAATACATGAATATAAATAAATATATACAGTATGTATATATATATATATATATATATATATATATATATATATATATATATATATATGTATATATATATATATATACAGTATATATATATATATATATATACAGTATATATATATAACAACAATCCCTATACATATATATATACAGATATATATACAGATAGATATATATATACACACACATGATGAACCAATATACAAATTAATGTAGAATGGTTATCAACACCATACTGTCCTACAAATAACACTTCTCCATACAGACACACTACATTACAATGAATTTCCTTTAATAATCCTAACTGATCTTACAATCTAAATCATCAAATGCCAATGAAACACCTCACATTCCAATCAATACATTGCATTAACATTATATAAATGATGCATAAAATCTATGCACCATATACATTCTGCAAATGAATGTGAACAATATCATTGCAAGCTAAATACAAATACTGTACTCCAAATAAGTCAACTATTTTAACCAATCAAGTAAACAAAAATCAATATATAAGTACCAACCAGAAAACAAAATTTAAAACCAAAGCTAACCCTTACAATACCAAGGATTACATCTATCTAATTGTAAAAAACATTATACTGTACACACATTGAAGCATTGCAATAATCAACATACAGTACAGTACATCCCCTGTATCTCCCTGGGAAAGGGGATTGATGTATAATAGCGCTAATGGGGATTACAAACAATTGACCCTACTCTAAGAGTGAGCCCTATGGTCGCAAGGCAGCCTGGTGGTAACCTGACAGTACAATCAGAATAAACAGCAAATAAACAAAAGAGATACCGGCGCCTAATGAGTCCAAAAATAATGGAATCCTGGATATCCAGTAGAAATAGTTCCAGTTCCAAGGAAATCAACAGTCTCTGTATCTTGGGGTATTCAGATATGACTTGATGCAGTGGAAGTAGAACATCCAATGAAAAAAGAAATATTTAGTGCAACACAGTTAAACAATTTATACAGACATAATTGCAACTGGCTGACATAAATGGACAAAACAAACAGACACAACTAGACAAACAACACTTAAACAAAGCTAATGATAAAATGTATTTATTAAACTAGATGATAAAAAGGACAAATGGCTAACAGACCGCTCCGGTGGGTTAAAACCTAGATAACACTCACAGGACGGCTGCTGGTAATTCGCATAGTACCAATGGGGGCTGGTGACCGCGTGTGGGGTATCCGCTGGGTGCCTCAGACGCCTTGTATTCCTTCTGTGTCTCTCTACTGGCAAAAACCGGAAGTGACGCCGTCCTCGTGGCGGACCGGAAATGACGTTGCCGGATGTGACGTCAGAACCTGGCAATCTCCAGTGTAAGATACTGGAAACGGCAATCTGCACCTCTTTGCCCCACAGTCGTTGGAAGAATGCACTCAGCGCTTGTACTGCTTGTAAATATAAGCCACCAAATGTCCTATATATAGATAAAAAATGCCCTACGCGTTTCGTGCGTCTAAACACACTTCCTCAGGGGATATGAAGTGATGGCAGTGATGCTGGTTTATATACCCTCAAACTTTGCTCCGATTGGTCTGTCAATCAGTGCAATCATGGGTGTAGTCCGTTTAGCATATTAAATCACTGCCATTTGATTCAGCTTTGCATACATGAAAATAACCTAACACAACATTTAACATAACATAAAAACAATGAATAAAAATAGTGACTATTTGGCAATGTATATTATACCAATGATATTTGTCAGTACACAGTAAAAAATATAAAAAAAAAACCATAGTGGGAACATAAAAAGATAAAGTGCTGAATAAAAAACTTTCACCTGATGTTTATAGGAAAACTCCTAGCTCAAATTCAATATTTAACCCTCTAGGGGATAAAGTTTTTAACTCATATATCCAGTATGCCTCACGCATACTGCATTTTTGTAATCTATCACCACCTCTTGTGCAAGCAGGGATTGTCTCAATGGCCTGACATTTGAGACCGCTAGGATTTTTGTTGTGATGTGTGAGGAAGTGGTGGGATACGCTATGGGTGATCAATCCTCTTTTAATGTTGTATATGTGTTCATACACTCTCCTTTGATACGTTCTTCCTGTCCTTCCCACATACTGCAGGCCACAAGGACACTGGAGTAGATATATGACATAACACATATGACAGTCAATATGTGACTTGATAGGATATTCCTTTTTAGTGACGTTTGATTTAAAACTTTTTACATTATTACTGTACATACATGCCGTACACTTGGAACACTTAAAAATCCCTTTTTCTATCATAGCTCTATTCTCTTTTTGTTGGATTAGTGGACAGCTTGGGGCAATTCTAGTTTTTAAATTTGATGCCCTAGTGAAAATAATTTGTGGTTTTTGAGGTAAAATTCTTGCTAGAACAGTGTCCCTCATAAGAATCGGCCAATGTTTATTAATTATTTTTTTAATCTTAGGTGCCATGCCATTATATTGCGTAATAAACGGTACCTTCTCTGAAAAACTATTTTTCAAATCTTTTTTCTTATATACAAGAAGATCTTCTCTTCTCAAATTAGTAACCTGATTTATAGCCTCATCCAAAAGATGCTCAGAGTAATTCCTATTAAGAAATTTACACTTCAGGTCCTCAGCCTGAGACTCAAAATCCCTGATATTAGAGCAATTGCGTCTCAGGCGGAGGAACTGACCCCTAGGTATATTCCTGATCCATAATGGATCGTGCGAACTGTCAGCTCTAAGATAAGTATTTGCCTGCACTGGCTTGAAAAATGTTCTAGTATGAAGAGTGTGACTAGTGACATAAATGTGTAAGTCTAAAAAATCAATGTGCTCTGTGCTGTGATTAAAAGTGAACTGAAGATTTTTGTCATTATTGTTTAAATAAGTGAAGAAGTGTTGTAATTTTGTGTCACCGCCGGACCAGATGAAAAGTACGTCATCTATGTAACGTTTCCAGAGCACCAGGTCTGCCCCATATGGACAGTTGTTCCAAATGGACCCTTCTTCCCAACTGTCCATAAAGATGTTTGCATAAATTGGGGCAAACCTGGTGCCCATTGCGGTTCCACAAACCTGATTATAAAACTGTGAGTTAAAAGTGAAATAATTATGTGTTAAAATAAACAGAATACTATCAACCAAAAAATATTTTTTTAGCAGATGTCAATAAGTCAGTAGAATCCAGTTTTTTTAGACACGGCCCTGCAGCCCATTTGATGATCTATAATAGTATACAGTGACTTAACGTCTGCTGTCACTAACATATAATTTGGCTGCCACTCTAGATCTTGAAGAATTTGAAGAACATGGGTCGTGTCTCTCAAATAGGATTTACTCTGAACCACGTGAGGCTGTAAATAATAATCAATGTATTGTGATAAATTAGAAGTTAATGATGATATACCAGAAATAATAGGTCTACCCGGTGGTGCTGTGAGGTGTTTGTGTATTTTGGGTATAAAATAAAATAAAGGTGTGCGTGGATGTGGTATAGATATGTAGGCTAACTCCTCCTCAGTTATAGCTTTATTTTCCAAGCCAGTGCTAAGCAGAGCTTCTAGGTCTTTTTTGTATTGGTCAAGGGAATCGTTACAGAGGGGGAGGTAGGTGGCCCTGTCGTCCAACAATATTTTGAACTCGGCTAAATAATAAGATCTATCCATAACCACTATACCTCCCCCCTTGTCCGCAGGTTTAATGACCAACAATTCATTGGACTCTAATTTCTGTAAGGCTTCTTTTTCTTTTATGTTCAAATTGTCATCTTTGATTTTAAATGATTGACTGGAATCCTCCAGATCCTTAGTGACCATGTCGACAAATTAACTTACTAAGTGCCCTTGAGCAAATTTGGGATAAAAGGTAGATTTCTTTTTGAAAAGGGAGACCAAAAAGCGCACCAGCACAAACGGAGCAGGAAGAACCCAGGACAAAAAAATGATTAAAAGGGCACTTTAATGTGACCCATCCAATGCATTTCGAACGTCGCAGCGTTCTTTTTCAAGGATAAAACACAATTTGATAACATCCATTATATACCCTCTTACCTGTGGGCCGTTTCGCGCCAAAAATCAGAACCTGATGACGTCATAACAGAGCGACTTAGTGCCGATCTAAGGGCAAAAGGAAGTACCAAAGGCAGTGTGGCCATCTTGGATGTGGGCAAACATAGGAACACAATAACAAAGCTTTATTGACCATTCCAGCAGAACAAAATACATTGCTGCTAACTGGACAAGCATATTTAAATGAAATAAAGCTATATTAAACTAAACTAATGCTTAATAAAGGGTACTATTATATCAAGAAAAAACATGAACATGGTGGATTAAAAAACTAGCTGTGTTGCAACTAAGTTATATACAAAAAAAAGTTAAAATTAAAAACCTCTAGACATGATTAAAAAAATGTTCAAGAAAAGTACATTTAAAGACATATTACACATATAACAAAAGACAGATAAAGTGCGCAAATTAATAGTTCTATTGAGTGAACCCTTAACCACCGTGTGTTAGATAAAACAAAATACAACCTCTATTTCGATAGGTGACCTGCAGCTATATGAACAGGGGTAAACCCCTAGGCAACTGAAACACAAAAAAGACAGAAGCGCAAACGCACATAGTGAAGTTTGTAAAAATGGGTGGATATAATTTTAGGGTATAATATCTGCGTACATCAGGTTAGTGGGTATAAAGCATTTCATGTACAATACATGAGTTTACCAACGCCGCACTGCCGCCTCCAGACTTAAGGAATTCTCTCTCACAGCATCCAGGACACGCTGTCTCGGTTATAGTAGGAAACCTCCTCTGTGGTGCTTTGTCTCGGTCAGTCTCCTTCCCCGATCGCTGCCGTTATAGCTGCTCCTTCTCGGGTCTTTTTCCAGCTACCACTGCGTCCCAGCTTACTTCGGCAGTAGGTCACGTGTCCCGCGGGGTTTTCAACCGGCCGCAAAGGGAGGTGATGCCGTAAAGCACGATCTTAGCTTTACTGCAGTTTGCCGAATGCAGTTTTTTTGTGAGAAATCAGTCCAATGCAGGAAAAATCACACAGAGTGTGGGGATACAGTCCTAGGACTTATTAAAATATTTATCCAACGCGTTTCGAAGCATAAGCTTCTTCTTCAGGGATAAATTGAACTGAATTAAGAGCATATTTATACCCATAGTCCGCTACTGATTGGTCACAATCAGAGGTGTCTACACCAATCTGATCCTCACTTTGCACCATCCCACAAGTGTGGGTATTTGAAGTAAGGACTTCTTAAAATGCTCTGGAGGGTTGACCTGTTCAGTGCTGGTCCAGGTGTATAATAAAATCACAATACATTTATTCATTTATTAATACATATTAGCAACTTAAAAAACACTTAAATAAAAATGCCAGTGATTAAGAATATTTCAAAGGCTCTGAAATAAAACAAACAGGTGTTAATTACACGTATAAAAAATGATATTACTTATTTGCTATGAATGGGTATCACCGATGTTGTTCAAATTATATATATAAATAAAACCAAGCACTCAGTTACTCTGAGACATATATACCTGTACGGGGCTTGTTTGTACATATTATTCAGTAGAGACACCAAAGGTCTATATTTTCGTTTAGACCTTTAGGACCTAAAGACTTCAATTGGTGGATCCAATAAGTTTCTTGGATTGATATATCTTTTATTCTGTCTCCACCACGTCTGTTTTGGGGGATGGTTTTAATCCCTTTGAAAGTCAGGGTTGTGGGGTCTTTATTATGGTGGGTTGCGAAGTGACGGCTTACACTATGAGTCTGTAGTGCATGTTTGATATTTCTCACGTGCTCTTGTATACGTGTTTTCAGACATCGTTTTGTGCGGCCTACATATTGCAGGCCGCAGGGGCATTCTAGTAAGTACACTAAGAATCTTGTATTGCAATTGATAAATTCAGTAATGTTGTATACTTTGTTATCTATATTTGATCTAAATGTTTTGCGTTCAGTATGTAGGAGTTTACATATACAGCATCTTCCACAGGGAAAGTTCCCTACTAGATTGTTACTCAACCAGGATTGGGCACCTCTATTTGTTACAGTTTTTCCAATATCACTCGGCACTAATGTGTCTTTTAAACTGCGAGCCTTCCTGTATATAAACTTTGGAGATGTGTTTATGTGTCCACTTAGGATGGGGTCTGTAGAGATAATACCCCAGTGTTTTTTTATGACTCCTTCTATTTGTCTATGCATAGAGTTATAGTTTGTAATGAATGGAACTTCTATTCGGTCCTCATCCGCATCTAAAGAGTTTTTCTTTTTTTGTATTAACAGTTTATTTCGATCTATTTTTCTAACCTTATCTAATTCAAGTCTGAGTTGTTTATAATTATATCCTCTTTCTAAAAATCTTAAGAACAAAAATTGGGCCTGTAGTTCAAAATCTGCCTCATTGCTGCAGTTTCTCTTTATTCTCATGAACTGACCTCCAGGTATGTTGCTAATCCAAGTTTTTTTATGGTTGCTGGAGGCCAGTAAAAGATTATTCGTGTCTACCTTTTTAAAGAAGGTTTTGGTTGTTACCCCTTCTGCCACTGAGGCTGTTAAATCCAGATCTAATAGCTGACATTCTCTGTGTGTGTTACATGGGTGAATACCAGGTTATGGTCATTGTGATTGATGTAGTTCATAAATCTATCTACTGATTCTTCGTCACCCTCCCACACACAGAGAATGTCATCTATATAGCGACGCCATATCACTATATTTTTCAGGAATGGATTTTCCTTCCAGATGAAAATTTCCTCCCAGTTCCCCATATACAGGTTTGCGAAGCTGGGGGCAAACCGTGTGCCCATTGCAGTTCCGCAAACCTGCAAGAAGAACTGGGAAAGAAAAAGAAAATAGTTGTGGCTAAGCACATATTTTATGGCTTCTAATATAAACCATCTGTTTAGATCTGTGATGTTTGATTCTCGTCTCAGGTAATCCTCCACTGCCGCAATGCCCTTAATATGTGGAATGCTGGTGTACAATGCTTGGACGTCACACGTCAGCCATCTATACGAGCTTTTCCATTCGAATTTTGCAAAGAGATTTAATACCGCAGAGGAGTCCTTTAGATATGAAGGTAACTCCCCTACGATTCTTTGCAGGAAGTAATCCACATACTGGGATAAGTTTGCTGTCAGTGAGGATATACCTGAGACTATTGGTCTCCCTGCCGGGTTTATAAGAGACTTGTGCAGCTTTGGTAAGTGGTAGAACACCGGTATTTTTGGTGACTTATTGTAAAGAAACCCATATTCTTTCTCTGTTATTATTGTTTGAGATAATGCGTCATCTAGAAGTTTTTTAAGAGTAATTAGAAATGATGATGTAGGGTCTGAGTTTAGTTTCTTGTAGAAGACAGGGTCACAAATGAGTCGGTGTGCCTCTTGTTCATATGTAGAGCGATCTTGTAGAACCACACCTCCTCCCTTGTCAGCCTGTCTAATAATTAATTTGTTGTTATCCTGCAGAAATTTTAATGCAAGATTTTCAGCCTTGGACATATTTTGTTTAATGTTCCATTTTCCATTGCTATTGTTAATTTTATTTAGATCATATTACACATATACACTACCGACACACTTAATCACACTGCGGCCAGATCCGCAAGCCGGGAGATTTCCCGGCTTGCTAGTGGCCGCCCCTCGACGTGCCGGGCGTCATAGACGCGCGGTCACGCGTCTTCGGGAGCGTGCGCCCCCTGCACGCACGTCCAGGGGCTCCCCGAGGGAGCCCTGGTGTCCCGCGATCACGGGACAGCGGCAGGGGGTTCCGGGGGACCCGGCGGACCCGGCAGCGGTAGGGAGAGCGCCCCGATCGGAGGGCGCTCTTCCGCTGCTTCGGCGCGCGCCCGTCACTCTCGGGCGCGCGCCAGGCTACTGCTGCGGCCAAGAACGGGCAAATGCTCGAATAAACTTGGCCGCAGCAGTATACTGCATAACACAGATTGTGTACCTAAATCATAGGAACCAGGGAAATACAACCATTATAAAATATAAAGTATTATCCACAAGATACATCAAAGAACAATTTAAGCTTACATATTGGCATAATATTTGCATGATAAGGCTTAGGTTCAAAGGTTACTATGATAAGAATATAATGTCCAATATAATGACAATTGTCTTATTTAATCTGTATTACCAACTAATTACACCATAATACGTCTATCACAAAAATGTTTACAAAAAATGTGTTAGTTGCCAGTCAATGTTCAAGCCCATAGGGAAGCGCATTTGGAGAGTGAAGATCCAATACGCCTCCCTACGGTCCAGAAGGTTGATATGATCACCTCCTCTAGATTTAGAAATAACTGATTCAATCCCCCAAAAGGAAAAATTATTAATTCCTCCCTGACCACATTCAGTGAAATGTTTTGAGACTGGATGATTAGTGTCTCTCAATTTTATGAGCCTTAAATGCTCTAACATCCTGACCTTAAGGGCTCTAGTCGTCCTCCCCACATACCTCTTGCCACAACCACATGTTATTAGATAAATCACAAATTGACTTTTACAATTTATAAAACTGTTAATCTTAAATTCCTTATTTGGTAATATATTCACACCATGTGGCGGTGGCAAGGCAAACTGGAAAAAAACATTTGGCAGGCTTCATGTGTTTACATGTACTACAAGAGCCACATTTGAAGGAACCCCTAGTGATAAAAGGTTTTTTGAGACCAGAAGATTTGAGTTCACTTGGTGAAACATGAGATCCAATTGTTCTCGCTCTACGATATACAAAAGTAGGACCAGAATCCACATATTTTTTAAGGACAGGGTCCATGGATAAGACATTCCAATGTTTTGAAATTACAGAGTTTACTTTTCCACTTTGTTTACTAAATTGTGAAATAAAAAGAGGACATTTGTTTTTTAATTCTGTCAGTCCATGTGAGTCCTGTTTAATACCAATTGTCTTAACATTGTTAGCAAGGCGAGAATCTCCAATTGGATGTGTGGGCAACAATGATGCTCTCTCTGTATGTAATGCATTTTCAAATGCAATTGCTAAATGTGATTTGGGGTATCCCCTTTCCAAAAATCTCCTTGTAAGTTCCTCAGACTGAGAAAGGAAACCACTCATAGTGGAACAATTCCTTCTCAGTCTGAGGAACTGTCCCCTTGGTATGGCCTTTATGACATGGGATGGGTGGCAGCTGTCCGCCCTAAGAAAGGTGTTCCTGGCATTTTGCTTCCTATAAACATCTGTTTGGATTTTTTTGTCTATGTCTACAAATAATTGTAGAACCAGAAATTCAATGTGATGGAAATGAAAATTTAATGTAAATCTTAGATTATAAAGATTATTATTAAGATAAGATACCAAAGTGTGAAGTGTAGTGACATCCCCCCTCCAAATAATAATTAGGTCGTCCACAAATCTTTTATAAAAAACAATATTGTGACGAAATAAATTAGTGCTCGAATAAATAAAAAGTGCTTCCCACCATTCCATAAATAAGTTCGCAAAAGAAGGAGCAAAACTTGTACCCATAGCAGTGCCAATAAGTTGCAAATAAAACTTACCATTAAATGTGAAAAAGTTGTGCGTGAGTAAAAAGTGTATCGCGTCCAAAATAAAAGCCGATTGAAAAATTGATATTTCTGGTATCTCAATAAATTGGCGGACCGCTGCCAAACCATGGTCATGTTGTATAACAGAATACAGAGAGGTAACATCAAGTGTTACCCACAGGTAATCATTACCCATTTAACATTTTTGATCTGATCAAGAAGATCACCAGAGTCCCGTATAAATGAGGGCAATTTCCTAACAAATGGCTGAAGAAAACCATTAACATATCTTGACAGGCTTCAGCTATTTTCCATATTGCAATATATACAGGTTGGAGCCGCACATGCATAGGTTTTTTGGAGCTTAATCTTTGAATTTAAAAGGAAGATCCCTAATTTTTATATTTTTGCTTTTTATACACTTTTATAGTTACTTTTTTGTGGCTTCAGTACCCCTTTTGTGTTCCATTATATTGGTATGGAGGAACCAGGGGATAATATGGATGAATTAGAAGATATTTCAGATACTTATTTTTTTCAACACTTGTGATGATACACAGAGAAAAAAACAAGCTTTACGTGTGTTTGATAACATTGTGGATTTGGATACCACTGACATCTCTGATCTCAAAATCCACTTTCAAAAATTGGAAAGTTTATTGATTCATAAGAACCGCTTATGGTGGGACATTATAAGCCTGGAGAACTATGCTAAATGTAAAAGGATCCCAAGAGGACTAAGGGTTAAAAAAGCCCCTCCTTTGGTTTTCCGGATGTGGATTTTGAAAATAGATGGGTGACAGCCCTCAATGACTGCTCTTTTCGTTTGATGGAGTTAATAGTGTTTCAGAAAATGAAGGAGAAAGATCAGCTTGATATTCAAATCACAGAACTGCAAAAAAACCTATACAGTTTCAAAAGTTTAAAGGGTTTTAAGGAATTTGATGTTATTCTCTCCAAAACGGTAAAAAATGTGGAATGTGGTATTATGTCTAAAAAACAAAGTAAATATGATCGGGACAGATATGACTATGAAAAGAACCAGGTTTACCATTGGCAGAGGATAAATTCTATTCAGGAAAGATCAAATAACAAAGATAAATCATTCATTCAGTTTAAATCTACTCCCAATAAGTCCATTTTAAAATCTAAGAATGTGGATTATCAGAGTGGCGAATCTGATGTTTCAGATGCAGAAACTGCCTCTACCTCTCATTCTGTATCTTTTGTCAATACATTTGAGAATGATGATCATCGTGGTCGTGGAGCTCCATCTAGGGGGCGAGGGAGGGGTGGACACACCTTTGGGGTCAACCACCTAGGTCTGATTCTGGTCAGGACCATTCCCAGGATGCTTTTTCTTATCAAAATGTTAATCAACAGAGACAGCAACAGCAACAACCAAAATCTTTCCCTTTATTTCAAAAGGACACAAGAGAATCAGAAGAGGGAAGAGGGGGGGGGGGGAGGAGGAGGGGGCTACAGGTCCGCCTCCAAAAGGAAGAAGTTTTGAATGATATATCTAATGTTATAAATATTTCAGGAACTGCTCTCTCTCCTATAGAGTTGTCACTACTGGATAAAGGCCTAAAATTTTCACCTTCAATGAACTTTAATTTGTTCGAAACCACTATTGATGTGTATAAGTTTGTTCGGAAATTATCCTTGAAAAAGTTTTTTGACAATTTTATTCCAAATGTTACTAGGTCGACCGGAGATGGGGATTGAGATGGGGGGCCATCACACGCTACCGAGAGTGATGTCCCCTCATCCGACTCTGTTCCTCCGGTATCTATTGCTTTACATACATTTAATGATTTTTGTACCCTGCAAGATATGAATGATCTTTTATCTGAACAGACGGTTGATGATGTTAATATTCCTACATTTTCTGAATGGAATTCAGGCCTAAAAAGGAGTTCTGTGTTCTACCCCACTCATGTCAAGGGTCAATTTCTGACTATGTTTGAAAATCTGGTTATAAGGGACCTTCGTCTTCTAGCTCAGGGATTTTCCCTATCCTATATAGATCATGACAATTTGAATCAAAGTGAACGTTTAGCTTTAAAATCTTTGAAAAATAATTCTGCATTGGTCATTAAGAGTGCGGACAAGGGGGGTGCGGTGGTGGTGCAGGGCAGAGACGGTTACATCAGGGAGGCATTACGCCAACTGGATGATGGCCGGTCCTATCGTGTACTATCCGCCGACCCCACACCGCAATTCTTGGAGTTCCTTGTAGAACTGGTTGACTCAGGTGTTATTATGGAAGTTCTGTCGAAGGACGAGGTTAAATTCATTATTCCATCTCATCCCATTATTCCTATCTTCCATCATCTCCCAAAGATCCACAAGACATTGGTCGACCCTCCAGGTCGTCCCATTGTCTCTAGTATTGGATCTTTGGGAGATGGTCTGTCAAGATATGTTAATGGTTTTCTTCAGCCATTTGTTAGGAAATTGCCCTCATTTATACGGGACTCTGGTGATCTTCTTGATCAGATCAAAAATGTTAAATGGGGTAATGATTACCTGTGGGTAACACTTGATGTTACCTCTCTGTATTCTGTTATACAACATGACCATGGTTTGGCAGCGGTCCGCCAATTTATTGAGATACCAGAAATATCAATTTTTCAATCGACTTTTATTTTGGACGCGATACACTTTTTACTCACGCACAACTTTTTCACATTTAATGGTAAGTTTTATTTGCAACTTATTGGCACTGCTATGGGTACAAGTTTTGCTCCTTCTTTTGCGAACTTATTTATGGGATGGTGGGAAGCACTTTTTATTTATTCGAGCACTAATTTATTTTGTCACAATATTGTTTTTTATAAAAGATTTGTGGACGACCTAATTATTATTTGGAGGGGGGATGTCACTACACTTCACACTTTGGTATCTTATCTTAATAATAATCTTTATAATCTAAGATTAACATTAAATTTTCATTTCCATCACATTGAATTTCTGGATCTACAATTATTTGTAGACATAGACAAAAAAATCCAAACGGATGTTTATAGGAAGCAAAATGCCAGGAACACCTTTCTTAGGGCGGACAGCTGCCACCCATCCCATGTCATAAAGGCCATACCAAGGGGACAGTTCCTCAGACTGAGAAGGAATTGTTCCACTATGAGTGGTTTCCTTTCTCAGTCTGAGGAACTTACAAGGAGATTTTTGGAAAGGGGATACCCCAAATCACATTTAGCAATTGCATTTGAAAATGCATTACATACAGAGAGAGCATCATTGTTGCCCACACATCCAATTGGAGATTCTCGCCTTGCTAACAATGTTAAGACAATTGGTATTAAACAGGACTCACATGGACTGACAGAATTAAAAAACAAATGTCCTCTTTTTATTTCACAATTTAGTAAACAAAGTGGAAAAGTAAACTAGGTAATTTCAAAACATTGGAATGTCTTATCCATGGACCGTGTCCTTAAAAAATATGTGGATTCTGGTCCTACTTTTGTATATCGTAGAGCGAGAACAATTGGATCTCATGTTTCACCAAGTGAACTCAAATCTTCTGGTCTCAAAAAAACTTTTATCACTAGGGGTTCCTTCAAATGTGGCTCTTGTAGTGCATGTAAACACATGAAGCCTGCCAAAAGTTTTTTCCAGTTTGCCTTGCCACCGCCACATGATGTGAATATATTACCAAATAAGGAATTTAAGATTAACAGTTTTATAAATTGTAAAAGTCAATTTGTGATTTATCTAATAACATATGGTTGTGGCAAGAGGTATGTGGGGAGGACGACTAGAGCCCTTAAGGTCAGGATGTTAGAGCATTTAAGGCTCATAAAATTGAGAGACACTAATCATCCAGTCTCAAAACATTTCACTGAATGTGGTCAGGGAGGAATTAATAATTTTTCCTTTTTGGGGATTGAATCAGTTATTTCTAAATCTAGAGGAGGTGATCATATCAACCTTCTGGACCGTAGGGAGGCGTATTGGATCTTCACTCTCCAAATGCGCTTCCCTATGGGCTTGAACATTGACTGGCAACTAACACATTTTTTGTAAACATTTTTGTGATAGACGTATTATGGTGTAATTAGTTGGTAATACAGATTAAATAAGACAATTGTCATTATATTGGACATTATATTCTTATCATTATAACCTTTGAACCTAAGCCTTATCATGCCAATATTATGCCAATATGTAAGCTTAAATTGTTCTTTGATGTATCTTGTGGATAATACTTTATATTATATAATGGTTGTATTTCCCTGGTTCCTATGATTTAGGTACACAATCTGTGTTATGCAGTATATATGTGTAATATGTCTTTAAATGTACTATTCTTGCACATTTTTTTAATCATGTCTAGAGGTTTTTAATTTTAACTTTTTTTTGTATATAACTTAGTTGCAACACAGCTAGTTTTTTAATCCACCTTGTTCATGTTTTTTCTTGATATAATAGTACCCTTTATTAAGCATTAGTTTAATTTAATATAGCTTTATTTCGTTTAAATATGCTTGTCCAGTTAGCAGCAATGTATTTTGTTCTGCTGGAATGGTCAATAAAGCTTTGTTATTGTGTTCCTATGTTTGCCCACATCCAAGATGGCCACACTAACTTTGGTACTTCCTTTTGCCCTTAGATCGGCACTGAGTCGCTCTGTTATGACGTCATCAGGTTCTGATTTTTTGCGCGAAACGGCCCACAGGTAAGAAGGTATATAATGGATGTTATCACATTGTGTTTTATCCTTGAAAAAGAACGCTGCGGCGTTCGAAATGCATTGGATGGGTCTTTTGTCACATTAAACTGCCCTTTTAATCATTTTTTTGTCCTGGGTTCTTCCTGCTCCGTTTGTGCTGGTGCGCTTTTTGGTCTCCCTTTTCCCTGTATTGCATTGAGTAGCTGCACAGCCTGCCTGCCTGCCCTACCAGGATGTGAGTACTTGTATATTTTTCAGGGGAACCTGCCAATGAGACTGATGGTGAGTGGGTTGCACCACACACACCTGTCTTCAGGAGGATAGTACCCATTATATGACACAATAGGTACTATATCAATTGTTAGTACCCTGGTACAGTGGTCTGGCTTATTATCATTTTGAGATATACCTGCATTTGAGCGCTTCAGCTATTTTCCAGATTTCTTTTTGAAGCTACTAGATGCTGGTGAATCTATTATCACCTCTTGATTGGTACCGATTTGACTGGAAATGG
This sequence comes from Ascaphus truei, assembly GCF_040206685.1. Lineage (NCBI taxonomy): Eukaryota > Metazoa > Chordata > Amphibia > Anura > Ascaphidae > Ascaphus > Ascaphus truei. The sequence continues at coordinate 307,805,787 of NC_134485.1, read as the reverse complement.
CATCCTTAATAAAATATTTTTTTAAGGCCAGTTTTCTTGCAAATTTGTGGACATCTATATACAGGTTAAAACTATTAGGTCCGCATACTGGAGCAAAGGTGAGTCCTTACCCTAGGACACGTCTTTCCACATTACTCAAAGTATGCTGGCTAATATTGAAGATATTAGATTCTTGTTTGCGCCTGCTTAGTCTAGTTCTACCAATACCTCCTCTCCTTCCTCTGGCCCTGTTTTTCTTTTCTTGAAGTTTAGGGGTCGGATAGGGTCCACATGAGGTTTGATGATTTCTAACTCTGGGAAAATGTGGTCCCTCTCCTTCCTCCACTCTAAAAAAGAAAAATTGGTTTTGTTAGCAGGGGTAGGTAGGGGTGTATATGAGACACTATCTGTCTCACTTCCTGACTCTAAATCCATTAAGACAGTATATTTAGGCACTTGTTGTGTCTTTGTTATTAGATCATACCGTTCTTTGGCTTTCTTTTGTTGAAGATAAAGGTTTTTGTTGTGTGTAGGTAATGGAACTTGAATTGTTTGGCTTGGGACTAGAATGTTACTGCTAGATGTTTGTAAAACAGTAGCATTATTTCTTAAAGCTGTTTTGGCCTTATGTGTCCTTGTGTTTTTGTTTTCTTGCATTGACGGAACGTGTCTATGTTCTGTTGTTCTATTACTTTTAGTGTTAGTGTTAGAATGTTCTTTTAATTTCTTATTCCATGTACGTTGACATCCTGTGTCATAATCTGTTTTATCTCTGAAAAATTTCCTTTGTTTGGTTTGGACTATCTCTAGTTCCATTTGGTCTACTCTTTTTTTGATAGTAGGTTCCAGTAAAAGTAGCTCATTGCTATCTTTGAATGGTTCTAATTGATTCTCTAAATCTGATATCTGCTGATCTAACAAAATTAAAGACTTTTTACGGTAATAGATCAATAATTTCATCAAGGAAAATGAACATGAGTCCAAAGTCTCGTTCCATTCCTTCATGAAAGCAGTATTCTCCTTATCAGAAGTTGGTGACTTTGACACCCTTAAACCTCTTGGAATGCGGTGATTCTCCAAATATTTACTCAGTGTGGTTACCTCCCACCACTGTTTACTTTCAATGGTGAGAGCCTGTTCCAACTGTGTCAATATTGGATGAAAATCTCCCTTACCATTCTCTGTGGTATGTATGGAATTTGGGTCATTAAAAATATGATCCACATTAGCACTCCTACATGCTCTAAAGGAAAATAGAGAGCTCATTATAGAGCAAAATGATAAATGTGCAAATAATAAATAATAATTATTAATACAGAAAGCAGCTTACATCAATATATACAAAAATACAAGATGGGAAAGGGGAGTGATGTATAATAGCGCTATTGGGGATTACAAACAATTGACCCTACTCTAAGGGTGAGCCCTATGGTCGCAAGGCAGCCTGGTGGTAACCTGACAGTACAATCAGAATAAACAGCAAATAAACAAAAGAGATACCGGTGCCTAATGAGTCCAAAAATAATGGAATCCTGGATATCCAGTAGAAATAGTTCCAGTTCCAAGGAAATCAACAGTCTCTGTATCTTGGGGTATTCAGATATGACTTGATGCAGTGGAAGTACTGCTGCGGCCAAGTTTATTCGAGCATTTGCCCGTTCTTGGCCGCAGCAGTAGCCTGGCGCGCGCCCGAGAGTGACGGGCGCGCGCCGAAGCAGCAGAAGAGCGCCCTCCGATCGGGGCGCTCTCCCTACCGCTGCCGGGTCCGCCGGGTCCCCCGGAACCCCCTGCCGCTGTCCCGCTCCCTCGGGGAGCCCCTGGACGCGCGTGCAGGGGGCGCACGCTCCCGAAGACGCGTGACCGCGCGTCTATGACGCGCGGCACGCCGAGGGGCGGCCACTAGCAAGCCGGGAAATCTCCCGGCTTGCGGATCTGGCCGCAGTGTGATAAAGTGTGTCGGTAGTGTAGAACATGCAATGAAAAAAGAAATATTTAGTGCAACACAGTTAAACAATTTATACAGACATAATTGCAACTGGCTGACATAAACGGACAAAACAAACAGAAACAACTAGACAAACAACACTTAAGCAAAGCTAATGATAAAAGTTTTTTATTAAACTAGATGATAAATAACTTTTATCATTAGCTTTGCTTAAGTGTTGTTTGTCTAGTTGTGTCTGTTTGTTTTGTCCATTTATGTCAGCCAGTTGCAATTATGTCTGTATAAATTGTTTAACTGTGTTGCACTAAATATTTCTTTTTTCATTGCATGTTCTACTTCCACTGCCTCAAGTCATATCTGAATACCCCAAGATACAGAGACTGTTGATTTCCTTGGAACTGGAACTATTTCTACTGGATACCCTGTATCTCCCTCCCTTGTGTGTAATCTGTGTAAAGCCCCCTCCCCCCTAATGTTTCTGTTAAATCTCCCTGCCTTGAGTGTAATCTATTTAAAGCCCATTCCCCCCTAATGTTTCTGTTAAATCTCCCTGGCTTGAGTGTAATCTGTATAAAGCCCCCTCCCCCTATTGTGTATGTTAAATCTCCCTGCCTGTGTTGCTGTGAGTGCAGTGTATGTAAATGTGGGGAGGGGGGAGGGGGACCCGATGTGCATACTGTGAGGTCTAACCACCCTCACCCACTACCCGCATACCGTTACCCTCCCCCATCCTGGCCATGGCCCCTCCGCTTCTGCAAAACAGACACAAAAATTAAAAAATCCAAAGTAATGTCCCCTAACCCCTTAATCACCATAGCGGTTATTAAACGCTACAGTCATTAAGGGGTTAACCCACCCTCAACCACCACTCGGGATGCATACATACCCTCCCACACTACCCCCCCCCCCCCGTGAGGCCTAACCACCCTCACCCAGTACCCACAAGGGAGGCCTACCCACATACCGTTGGGGAAACACCCCCCCCCCCTCAACCCCCAGTACCCACTAAAAATAACACAGTGACCCACAATAAACATCATTCTATTCATTAAATACATTACCACCCCCTGTGCCCCCCATAAATACATGATTTATTCTTTTAAAAACAGGGTTCATAACCCAGCCCCACGCGAGTCCCCGGTGGGCTGGCGGGGCACCTGGACAGACCTACAGGGTACCAGCAGCCCTTTTCAAACAGGTTCTGAAGGCCTGCTGGTGGATCCCGCCAGCACCATGGCCCCCAGGTGGTCTCCTTGGGTCACCATGGGCCAAAATTGGGTCCCCACAGTAGGCCCAAGGTTGTCTGGGAGCCCCGTCAGACCCACAGGTGTCTGCGGGGCCTCGGGTGGTTCCCACTGGGGTCTGGGGAACTCACGGGTGCTCACTACAGGTCTGCGGTGCCCCCACAGAAGTGGGACCACACATCATCATCCCCGCACCTACGGGTCTGCAGTGCCCCAACAGAAGTGGGACCACACAGCTTCATCCCCGCAGACTACAGGTCGGCGCTGCCCCCACAGATGTGATGCCACCGCTTCATCCTCACATGTGTCACCCGTGGAACCACAAGCCTGGTACCCGTGAGATACCCGAGGAAACCACAGGTGGTCTCCAGAGGTCTCACGCGGAACCATTGAACAAACCCTGAATGTAAAAAAAATAAACCTGGCCTATACATTCAATACATACACACCCCCCCCCCCAACACTATTATCCAGATATGGATAATTGATTAATTGCCCATTATTAAAAACATTAACTAGCATATTCAATTAAATAAAGTACTGTCGCGGCCGAGTTTATTCTTACCTTTACCCGGTCTCGGCCGCGACAGTAACCGGGCGCGCGCCGGGGTGTCCCGTGCGCGCGCCGAAGCCTCGGAGGAGCGGTCCTCTGATCGGGGCTTCCCCCTCCCCTCTCCGGGTCCGCCGGGTCCCCCGGAATCCCCCACCGCCGTCCCCCACATCGCGGGACACCAGGGCTCCCTCGGGGAGCCCTGGGCACGCGTGAATGGGGCGCAGGCACCCGATGAAGCGTGACCGCGCATCGGTGACGCGCGGCACGCCGAGGGGATTTGGCTAGCAAGCCGGGAAATCTCCCGGCTTGCGGAACTAGCCAACGAAGAATTAAACGTGTCGCCACTGTACTACTGACCTCATCAATACGAAGTGTCCATCGCCAGCAACATCCTTGTCTTGTCCACAAAATACATTGCCAAAACAAAGCCAATACATTGCAATTACATTCAGATATCAATAACCCTTAAACACATTATGAGATAATAACCGCAAAGGTAATTAAGGGCTTAAGCCACACTGGCCCGATACCCACCCTTCACCCATGAATTTGTACAGTGGCTTCATCATGCAACTACAGTATATATACAGTATATATATATATATATTTACAGTATATACACACACATGATGAACCAATATACAAATAAATGTAGAAGGGTTATCAAAACCATTCTGTCCTACAAATAACACTTCTCCATACAGACACACTACATTAAAATGAATTTCCTTTAATAATCCTAACTGATCTTACAATCTAAATCATCAAATGCCAATGAAACACCTCACATTCCAATCAATACATTGCATTTACATTGTATAAATGATGCATAAAATCTATGCACCATATACATTCTGCAAATGAATGTGAACAATATTATTGCAAGCTAAATACAAATACTGTACTCCAAACAAGTCAACTATTTTAACCAATGAAGTAAACAAAAATCAATTAGCAATCATTATTTACATCCCTAAACAATTGACAGTCCATCCCGAACAATGAAACAATTAACTAATTCACGCCTCGAGCAGAACAATTCAGCATGTGAAAAAATATACAAAGTACCAACCGGAATACAAACTTTAAAACCAAGGCTAGCCCTGACCTCCCTCAAACACACAATACAATATCAACAATTACATCTATCTAATTTTAAAATACTTTAAATTCACAATAAAGCATAGCAGCATAGACAAATTAATTTAAAACACATTAAATCAAGCTTTTAAAACAACATCATTTCTTACCCTGTATGTATATATCTCTCTAGACATATATACATACATACATACTGTGGCAAGAAATGATATACCACAAAAAAAAAATACACATGTTTAAAAAGCTTTTAAAAAAATTAACAAGTTAAATAAAATACATTTCTTTAGTTCACTTACCATTACTTGCCCCCACCGACTCCCGTTGCGCAGCTTACTCACGAACCAATCCACCAGGCACAGGAACCCATAAAATAAAAAACCATAAAATAATAAACATTAAACTAAAAATCCAAATCAATCCACTGGTCTTCTATTTGTAATCCATCTTTATCTTCATCTGTATTCTTCTTTCTTCTATCTTTTTCCGGGTGGGGCGGGGTCTTATTTCCATCTTCGGCCACGCCCTTGTCTTCTTTCTTGTCCGGAGGTCCTTCCTCACGTCTGGCTTCAAAATGAGACGACATAGGTTTTTAAAGGCCTATGACGTCACATTTTCGTTATATGGTTCCCACGGCCCTGATTGGGCCGTGAAATCCATGTGTTTTGGCCGATAAAAATAAAAATGATGACGTCACATAAAGGCAATGAAAGCACAGCCAATCAGAATGGCTTTGCTTCAATTGCCTTTAAGATGACGTCATGAAAAGACACATGGCCGCTCTCACATGGTATGGTAGCCAATCAGAGTGTGGGAACACCATCCCTACTCTGATTGGCTCTAGTATACCATGTGACAGAGGCTTTGGGTGGAAAAAGGATGTGACGTACTACAGCCAATCAGAGTAGGGATGGAGTTCCCACGCTCTGATTGGCTCTAGTACCATGAGACAAGCTTTCAATGACGTCACATCCTTTTCCCCCCCAAGCCTCTGTCACATGGTATACTAGAGCCAATCAGAGTAGGGATGGAGTTCCCACGCTCTGATTGGCTACCATACCATGTGAGGGCGGCCATGTGTCTTTTCATGACGTCATCTTAAAGGCAATTGAAGCAAAGCCAATCTGATTGGCTGTGCTTTCATTGCCTTTAAGTGACATCATCATTTTTATTTTTATCGGCCAAAACACATGTTTTTCACGGCCCAAACAGGGCCGTGGGAACTATATGACGAAAATGTGACGTCATAGGCCTATAAAAGCCTATGTCGTCTCATTTTGAAGCCAGACGTCGCTGAGGAAGGACCTCCGGACAAGAAAGAAGACAAGGGCGTGGCCGAAGATGGAAATAAGACCCCGCCCCGCCCGGAAGAAGATAGAAGAAAGAAGAATACAGATGAAGATAAAGATGGATTACAAATAGAAGACCCGTGGATTGATTTGGATTTTTAGTTTATTGTTTATTATTTTATGGGTTCCTGTGCCTGGTGGATTGGTTCGTGAGTAAGCTGCGCAACGGGAGTCGGTGGGGGCAAGTAATGGTAAGTGAACTAATGAAATTTATTTTATTTAACTTGTTAATTTTTTTAAAAGCTTTTTTAACATGTGTATTTTTTTTGTGGTATATCATTTCTTGTCACTGTATGAATGTATGTATATATGTCTAGAGAGGTAAGAAATGATGTTGTTTTAAAAGCTTGATTTGATGTGTTTTAAATTAATTTGTCTATGCTGCTATGCTTTATTGTGAGTTTAAAGTATTTTAAAATTAGATAGATGTAATTGTTGATATTGTATTGTGTGTTTCAGGAAGGTCAGGGCTAGCCTTGGTTTTAAAGTTTGTATTCCGATTGGTACTTTGTATATTTTTTCACATGCTGAATTTTTCTGCTCGAGGCGTGAATTAGTTAATTGTTTCATTGTTCGGGATGGACTGTCAATTGTTTAGGGATGTAAATAATGATTGCTAATTGATTTTTGTTTACTTGATTGGTTAAAATAGTTGACTTGTTTGGAGTACAGTATTTGTATTTAGCTTGCAATGATATTGTTCACATTCATTTGCAGAATGTATATGGTGCATAGATTTTATGCATCATTTATACAATGTAAATGCAATGTATTGATTGGAATGTGAGGTGTTTCATTGGCATTTGATGATTTAGATTGTAAGATCAGTTAGGATTATTAAAGGAAATTCATTGTAATGTAGTGTGTCTGTATGGAGAAGTGTTATATGTAGGACAGTATGGTTTTGATAACCCTTCTACATTTATTTGTATATTGGTTCATCATGTGTGTGTATATACTGTATATATATATATATATATATATATATATATATAGGGATTGTTGTTTTATATATATATATATATATATATATATATATATACTACATATATATATACATATATATACATGCTGTATATATTTATTTATATTCATATATTTATTTATTTATTTAGATTTATTTATTAATTGTGGGGCTGCTGTGCGTGATTTTTTTTTATTGTGGGTAGCGGGGGTGGGTTAAGGGGGTGTTTGGCCCTTGGTGTGAGTTTAGGACTTGCGGGGGGGTTGCGGGTGCACTTAACCCCTTCAGGACCGTAGCAGTTAATACCGCTATGGTCGTGAAGGGGTTAAGTGCACCCGCTACCCCCCCGCAAGCCCTAAAAAAACACCGTTGGGACTAATACCCCCTTTACCCACCCCCACTACCCACAATAAAAAAATTCACACACAGCAGCAGCACAATTAATAAATAAATCTAAATAAATAAATAAATACATGAATAGAAATAAATACATTTAAAATACATTTTTATTCATAGTGTAGATGTGCAGGAGGTCTCCGGAGCTGAACCGCTGTGGTTTCAGGTCCGGGGACCCCCTGCTCCCCGAGATATAGGCCCCTTTAAGGGGTGCCGGTATCCCTCTGCTTGGTTTACAGGTCGCGTTCACGTGATCGGGACCTTTAAATGCAGAGGTATACCGGCACCTCATAAAGGGGCCTGTATCTCTGGGAGCAGGGGGTCCCAGGACCTGAAACCAACGCGGTTCAGCTCCGGAGACCCCCTGCACATCTACACTATGAATAAAAATGTATTTTAAATGTATTTATTTATATTCATATATTTATTTATTTATTTAGATTTATTTATTTATTGTGCTGCTGCTGTGTGTGAATTTTTTTTATATTGGGTAGTGGGTAGTGGGTGTTTGTGTGGTTATTTACACGGGATCCCCCTCCCCACATTTACATACAGTACACTGCACTCACAGAAACACATGCAGGGAGATTTAACTGACACAATAGGTGGAGGGTTTTTTACATAGATTACAGTCAAGTCAGGGAAGTTTAACACACGCATTAAAAATATGTATTTAATGTATTTATTGTTTATTCTGCCTTAACCCTTCATTGCCTTAGTGGCTATCAGCTATGGTAATGAAGCAGCATTTCTGTATTTTTAATAATATTGTGCAGGAGCAGGGGGTCCCCTGAGCATTAATTTCTGGCTCAGGGGACCCCCTGCTCACTGTACAATATTATTAAAAATACAGAAATGCTGCTTCATTACCATAGCACATAGCCGCAAAGGTAAAGAACGATTCTTTATTGATGTGTGTTTTTTATTCATACTGTAGATGTGCAGAGGTTTTCCGGAGCAGAAACGTTTTGGTTTTAGGTCTGGGGACCCTACGCTCCCCGAGATACAGGCCCCTTTAGGGGGTGCCGGTATCCCTCTGCTTAGTTTACAGGCCGTGGTCACGTGATCGGGACCTTCAAATGCAGAGGGATACCGGCACCTCATAAAGGGGCCTGTATCTCGGGGAGCAGGGGGTCCCCGGACCTAAAACAAAAGCGGTTCAGCTCCGGAGACCCCCTGCACATCTACACTATGAATAAAAATGTATTTTAAATGTATTTATTTATATTCATATATTTATTTATTTATTTAGATTTATTTATTTATTGAGCTGCTGCTGTGTGTGAATTTTTTTTATATTGGGTAGTGGGTAGTGGGTGTGGGTGTGGTTATTTACACGGGATCCCCCTCCTCACATTTACATACAGTACTCTGCACTCACAGAAACACATGCAGGGAGATTTAACCAACACAATAGGGGGAGGGGGGCTGACACAGATTAGTCAAAGAAGGGAAGCTTAGCAGACACAATAGGTGGAGGGGGTTTTACATAGATTACAGTCAAGGCAGGGAAGTTTAACACACACAATAGGGGGAGGGTTTTTTACACAGATTACAGTCAAGGCAGGGAGGTTTAACACACGCATTAAAAATATGTATTTAATGCATTTATTGTTTATTCTGCCTTAAACCTTCATTGCCTTAGTGGCTATCAGCTATGGTAATGAAGCAGCATTTCTGTATTTTTAATAATATTGTGCAGGAGCAGGGGGTCCCCTGAGCATTAATTTCTGGCTCAGGGGACCCCCTGCTCACTATACAATATTATTAAAAATACAGAAATGCTGCTTCATTACCATAGCACATAGCTGCAAAGGTAAAGAACGAATCTTTATTGATGTGTGTGTTTTATTCATACTGTAGATGTGCAGAGGGTCTCCGGAGCAGAAACGTTTTGGTTTTAGGTCTGGGGACCCTACGCTCCCCGAGATACAGGCCCCTTTAGGGGGTGCCGGTATCCCTCTGCTTGGTTTACAGGCCGCGGTCACGTGATCGGGACCTTCAAATGCAGAGGGATACTGGCACCTCATAAAGGGGGTTGTATCTCGGGGAGCAGGGGTCCCCGGACCTGAAACCAACGTGGTTCAGCTCCGGAGACCCCCTGCACATCTACACTATGAATAAAAATTTATTTTAAATGTATTTATTTATATTCATTTATTTATTTATTTATTTAGATTTATTTATTTATTTTTTGGGCGGCTGCTGTGTGTGATTTTTTTTTATTGTGGGTAGCGGGGGTGGGTGAAGGGGGTATTAGCCCCAACGGTGGTTGTATAGGGCTTGCGGGGGGTAGCGGTAGAGGTTAACCTCTTCATGACCGTAGCGATATTAACTGCTACGGTCGTGAAGGGGTTAAGTGCACCCGCAACCCCCCCGCAAGTCCTAAACTCACACCAAGGGCCAAATACCCCCTTCATCCACCCCCGCTACCCACAATAAAGCGGACACGGTGGGTTAACCCCTTCATTGCCTTAGCGGCTATCAGCTATGGTAATGAAGCAGCATTTCTGTATTTTTAATAATATTGTGCAGGAGCAGGGGGTCCCCTGAGCATTAATTTCTGGCTCAGGGAACCCCCTGCTCACTGTACAATATTATTAAAATACAGAAATGCTGCTTCGTTACCATAGCACATAGCCGCTAAGGTAAGGAACGAGTGTTTATTTATATATGTGTTTTATTTATACTGTACATGTGCAGAGGGTCTCCGGAGCAGAAACATTTTGGTTTTAGGTCCGGGGACCCCCTGCTCCCTGAGATACAGGCCCCTTTAGGGGGTGCCGGTATCCCTCTGCTTTGTGTACATGCCGCGGTCACGTGATCGGGACCTTTTAATGCAGAGGGATACCGGCACCTCATAAAGGGGGCTGTATCTCGGGGAGCAGGGGGTCCCCGGACCTGAAACCAACGCGGTTCAGCTCCGGAGATCCCCTGCACATCTACACTATGAATAAAAATGTATTTTAAATAAGTTTTATTGTGCCGATGTTTGCGCAGAGAGAGCTGCGGTTCTCTCTCTGCTGCAAACACATCTCGCCAGGGGACGGCCTATAGTATCATTGATGTGCATATACAGTACTGTATGTGTATGTTAGGTGTTATAGGGGTTGTTGTTATACAGTATATACTGTATATATACAGTATATACTGAATTACAATTCATGAATTTCTCGGCTTCAAAGACAACAGCTCGCAAACGCCCCCATGCATTTTTACACTGCATTGCAGTATTGCAGCCATTGGGAATAAAATGCTTAAATCACGGGCACGATATAACTCAATACACTCAGGGCGAAAATGATAAAAAAACGCACATCACCGGGATATTCTGAAATTCGCGGAGCTAGCCAAGTAAGAATAAAGTTGGTCGGTACTGTAAATAACCATGAGCAAAGCGATTGATTATAGGAGAACTGACTGATCTGCAGTAACTAATCACTTGTCTGTGTGCATAATGTATTGATATTTAAAAAAAATAATAAAACAAGGCAGCTTGAACTGCAGGTAGTGTAAGTAATACACGTAGTGTAATATAGGTAGTTCCTGTAGTAAATTATACTGTATTTATCTTCTTTATAGACTTTGCCAAACGGGTGGTGATGAGCCACTGTCAGTCCCATAGTCTTCATTATACACGTACTTGACAGGTGACAGTGGGCCTACTACACCTGTAGTTGACAGCTGATGAAGCTGGAAATCTTTTTTGTACATGCAAGCTTGCTGGTATGCATGCTGGCATGCAACCTTTCTGTACGTGAAATCAGGCTCAGGCTTGAAGTTTTGCAAGGATCCTGGTGGGGACAGATACCAAGGGTTGCCGGTCACAAGGTTTTCACTGACGGTCAGACCATCGTGTAAGTCGGTGCTGGCACTGGCACTGTTACATTGCTGGCCTGGGATTGATGAATCTTATTTGGATTTAACATGACCTTTCTCCTTTTGAATTCTCCATGATTAAAGATACTGGAAAAATCTGGCACCACACACCAATACCCTCCTCTCACTCCATGTGTAGGGGCAATACGAAAAAAATACGGATCACTACTAAACCTTTTCCTTATTGCACGCTTCCACCCACAAGCATAAGGTGAAAATTTGTAAAAGTCATAATTTGAGATAAAATATTGATAGATTTAACCAACTATGGCCATTTTATCATCTGCTGCATTTCTTGCAGAGCATATTAAAAATGCATATGTACAGTCAGGTCTTTTGCACACATACTGCGGTGTACTCATGGGTCCGTCCGGTCGGCAAATGGGGAAAAAAGACACAGCGCATTGAGTTTTTATTATGAAACGCCTAAATTGATACAGTAACTTTTCAGTATCAAGGTCAATTCACAATGAGCCACTTTGTTTTTATTAAACACCTGCAAGTTGACACATTACTGTAGCACATGTACAGTAGTGTACACATTAGAATTCATTACAATTCATAAATATCTGCCACCTGGCGGACACGTGAATAATTGCCCCCAATTAAATCCTAATCATTATAATTAAACAGATCAAACGCGAATCAACCACAGTTCAATGCACCATTGATGCACCATTTATTGCTCGTGGAATTCAGGACATGCAACCACAACGCCCTGAGAAGTTTTAGAATAAAGGCTGGCGCAGCAGTAAGATCAATCAAGAAACATCCAAGTACAGCATCAGCAGTTTCAGAGTGTGAGTGGTTAACTACACCTTAACGAAGAATTTTACCCCTCTTCCTGAATTCGTTTGAGCTGGGGATTCCCGAATGAATCCTTTAAGGACTTTACGAAACTATTCCTTTCATCGGAGATATAGGGGTGGCAAGTTGCGCCCCTAGCCAAGGATTGTCGCACGGCTCAAATCACGCACCCACTTGCATGCGTGCAGGGGTGTCCAGAGACTTTGTTGCTAAGTCATTCGTTCCGTGGACATTTGATTTAATTTCCCAATCCCAGTAAGTGTTTTATCTAGTGTAATTGTGAAGATTTGTGTGTTTGTCTGAAAATAAATAAATTACAATTTATTTTGCTTTCCTTGTTGTGCTCAATCCAGAATCCCGGTATTAATGTGTTGGAAAGAACTGGTCTACCATGACAACAGTGAAGGGGTTAACCAGGCTTATAATAAATGTCAAGCCCACTTGGTTAACCCTGACCCGTGTGTTAGGGTCTTAGATTGTCAGCTCTGGGACCCAGATGTCAAAAATGTATTACTGCAACTATATACTGATTTTGTGACATTAAAGAATTATGTCATTTTTGCCTTTACTGGGATGCTGGGATCGGGAGATTTCTAGGCTGTAAATTTCAGGGTGGGTTTGGATGAGAAAGTCTTTGCAAAATGTGTCTATGTAGTGGGGTTCCGGAGTTGGAGGATACCCCAAAAGTTGTATCCGAAGATTGAGTGATATCTTCAGATATAGCTAAGTGCAATACTCTGCCAACCTCGGACCCTGGAAACGTTCTTATGGCTCACCGCCAGAGTACCTGCTGCAGCATCTTCCAGACAAGGTAAACAGGTATGAAGGGGTTAAAATATATCTGCAGGTATACACAGGGTCCTTAGTATAGCAGGGATTCCCCAGTATAGCAGAAGTAACCACATACATGCCCAGGTATCCTGAGCCTAGAGTAGGGATTCAAGAAGGTGCTCGAGCTAAGGTTATAAAGCTGAGCCTGTTTGTAGTGTTTTAAAAAGTTTAAACGTATTTTTCTAATGTTTGTCAATAATGAGGCTCGTGAGGGTAGGTGAATTTTACCCTCACTCCATTCATGACACCAGAATAGGAACTCATAACTTTTAGCACACAGAAGACAGGAAACAATATATTTTAGTAAATGGATATAGTTAAATGTGTATAAATATATTTTGATAAACTATAAATGTACTGTGGGATTTCAAAGTCATGGCTACCAGGCTCGGTGCCTTTGCATCTGGGAGGAAGACAGGACTTGAAAGCCTCAGAGATCCCAGAGGTGTTAACCCTTTTGTTAGTAAGGAGGGCTAACTGGAACACCTATATCCTCAGTTCAAAGGGTCCATGTAACCTAGCCCAAACTTAGTGGCATTGAGCCGGTAGGGGGGGTTTGAATAGTGAGTGGGCAAGATGGCGTTTTGTGCACATGCTCTCTCACTTTTCTGAAGCCAGAGATGCCAGCTTTCACAAACCTGGCAAAGTGTGTGAGTGGTTGGAGTTTAAATTCCTACACCACTGGATGCAGGGCAAGCGGTGGAACGGCGTATCCCGAAGTGTATAATACAGATAGTTGCCCTCCCATAACTTTCTCTGCTGTTGTTCTTTCTTGGGTGTTCCAGTTGTTACTATGTGGTTCCATGTGTTCCCAAGTGATTCCAGAAGTCCAAGTTGCCATAAGGGCAAGAACGGGTCGGACCCGGCCCAGAGACGCCTTGCTGCGATTGCAAGGAGGAAGGCTGCAGGACTTTTTAAACCAGAATGTTTTCTAAGTCCCCACTTCAGCACTGAACTGTTTTAACGGCTTTGGGGGCTATGCACTAAGCAGTGAGCTTTTGCACTGGCGTGAAAAAAATGTTCACGTCCGCTAAAAAGTGAAGCCGGAGGCGTGATTCACTAAGGAGTTCAGCGCATTCGGAATCGGCCGTGCTCAAATCAGCCAGATTGTGCATGCTTTTTTTTTTTTCCCCTGCGATCGCGCTTAAAGTTCAAGTGCGATAGCCGATAGAAAAAAAAGCCTCCTGTAACATTTGAATGGAGATTCTGCATCTCCATGCACGGCTGTTACAGGCGATCGTGCATTAAGAATATACATTTTAATAATAATGTACATGAGCAGGGGGTCTCAGGAGCTGAACCGCATTGGTTTCAGGTCCGGGGACCCCCTACTTCATGAGATACAGGCCCGTTATGGGGTGCCGGTATCCCCTGCACTTTTAAAGCTTCCGCGTCACGAGACCGGGACATTTAAATTCTGCAGGGGATACCCGCACCCCATAACGGGGCCTGTAACTCCTGATGTAGGGGGTCCCGAGGCTGAAACCAATGCAGTTCAGCTCTGGAGAACCCCTGCCCATCTACACTACTGTCAAAATACACAGAAAAATAAACAATAAGTCATTACCGTAGTGGATAGCCGCTATGGTAATGTAGCTGCATTAATGTAAATTTTAATAATAGTGTGCGGGAGCAGGGAGTCCCCTGAGCTGAACCGCATTGATTTCTGGCTCAGAGACCTACCTCTGCTTCCCGAGTTACAGGCCCCGGTATGGGGCATCGGATGCAAGTGTCGCCGCCATCTTTATAGCGTCCAAGACGCGACGTGGATGCTATAAAGATGGCGGCGACATTGGCACTGATGCCCATACTGGGGCCTGTAACTCAGGAAGCAGGGGGTCCCTTAGCCAGAAATCAATGCGGTTCAGCTCAGGAGTCCCCCTGCTCACGCACACAATTAATAAAAATACATTAAAGCAGCTTCATTACCATAGCGGCTATTCTCTACGGCAATGAAGGGGTTAAGGCACAATAATAAATGGAGAAACAAAGCGCACAAGCAAAAATGGAGCAGGAAGGACCCAGAATCAAAAATAGAATAAAAGGGCACTTTAATGTGACAAAAGACCCATCCAACGCGTTTCGAACGTCACAGCGTTCTTTTTCAAGGATAAAACATAGTGTAATAACATCCATTAAATACCCTCTTACCTGCATGCAGATTCGCGCCAAAAACGGAAGCACGATGACGTCATCGTGCTTCCGTTTTTGGCGTAAATCTGCTTGCAGGTAAGAGGGTATTTAATGCATGTTATTACACTATGTTTTATCCTTGAAAAAGAACGCTGTGACATTCAAAACGCGTTGGATAGGTCTTTAGTCACATTAAAGTGCCCTTTTATTCTATTTTTGATTCTGGGTCCTTCCTGCTCCGTTTTTGCTTGTGCGCTTTGTTTCTCCATTTATTCCTGTTTACTACAATATTGGAAGCTGCACAGCCTGCCTACCACTCCTAGGATTTGTGAGTATTGCTTATTATTCAGGGGAACCTGCCAATGAGACTGATTGTGGGTGGGCTTGTACCATCTACCACCTGTCTTCTGGAGGATAGTACCCATACTAGTGGTTATTATGTACTAATACCATTACTCATTTTTTATACTCTGGATTAGTGGTTTTGGCTTATAATATTCTTTTATTCCTGGCATTGGAGCGCTTTAGCCTATTTTCTCTATCTTGTTAAGGCACAATAGCATGTTTATTGGGGACAATTGCCCCAATAAACATTGCAATATACAACAGACATCCCCTCCCCATCCCCTAACACATACAATAAAGTAATGGGCAAAATTACTATTATCCACATATGGATAATAGTGCATTTGCCCATTTAAAATACATTAATCGCAATAAATACAGTAAATACATATTACACTTACCTTTTCCAGGCACCCACGATGAAGGCCATCTTAATCCTCATCCTGCCCATGTCCCCCTCCGGTGTTACAAAACATACACAAGAATAAAAAGAGCCAACGTAATGTCCCCTACCCCCTTAATCACCTTAGCGGTCATTAACCGCTATAGTCATTAAGGGGTTAACCCACCCTCACCCACCACTCGAGAGGCCTAAACACCCTCCCCGACTACCCACTCCGTGAGGCCTAACCACCCTCACCCACTACCCACCGGGTGGCCTACCCACCCTGTCTTGGGGACAATACCCCCTTCCCCCACCCCGCTACCCACAATAAACATGACTTTATTTAATAAACAATACATAACCCACCCACCCCCTGTGCCCGGCCCCCCATTAATACATGATTTATTTTTTTACATACAGGGTTAATACCCCAGGCCCATGGGAGTCCCTGGTGTCTGGTATAAAGGTGTATTTTGCCCGGTCTCCTGTGACACATAACATAACAAAAAATATTCAAAGAATGTTGTACATTCATTGGGACAGTTGTGCACATCTCTAGTGGTCAAATAGACGGCCCACTTGTCTTATTAAGGGGTTAATATCTGAATATGCAATCAAATGTGTATGTAAGGTTATTTTTATAAACTAATCCAGGTTGTCTTTTGTTATATTGTCTATATGTTTATTATATATTGGTTATTATACACATAATCAAAATAGGCCGAAGTGCAAGTCACAGGTCATAAAAATCAGTGGAATATTTTTGCTAAGCCTAATATCGTAGATTATTGTATTTTAGTAATTAGTACGGAAATAAGTTATGATGCCTTAATTATTATTTACTTGCTCATTTGCATGAACCATATTAGACTTTGTATTGAAATATAGCAATGATAAGAAGCCCAGTTTCTCTGATTTACCTCTAGTTATTTGGCTTTAAATCTTTAAAGAAATTGCCATTTATTTCTAATATTAACCTCAGTGAATCTAATTTACTGTATAGTACCTTATCGTAAATTAAATAATTTTTATATCATACACAAAACAATCACAAATATAGAGATAGGACAGGATAATCTACTGACGTCGTTTTATTACAATAATGTATGGACTTTTGCTATATTATTTGACATACTGAATCTTTGGTCCCTAAATAGCAATCAATGTTTAGAAGGAAAATAGCTTCAATGAAATATCAGAAAGGAATATTAAATGGATTTAATAATACACAATGTCTAACAGTAATTCTTATTTAAGGTGATGTATAATGTGATGATATAATGTGTTGCTTTGCCCTACACTACTTTTTTTCAAAAACACAATATCAGAAAGAATGAAATTGAGAGTAAGTTAAATTTACTACAGTATGTACTAATCATTTTGTGTTCACTGTGCGTCTCAGATGAGCTATTTGCAGTCCAGAGGTCATTTAGGAATCCATAGAAGCAATTTTGCACAGTGAATGGACTACATTGATTATAAACTTGGGAACAATATCTGTACTAGGCCTGTCCATTGAGACTTTTTTCTATAAAGAATCCTTCTATAATTTCCGTGAGTAATAGACATTGCACTCAAAACCTGAGTCATTCAGAATTAGACAAGATTGTGTTACCAGTTGTAAAATGGATGTAATTGCATTAAAAATGAAATCAAAACCTTTAGCCATGGCATAAAATGTTGTCAAATTTTTTATACAAGATATAAAAAATATAGTTTAACAATATAGGATGAATTATATTTTCTAAGCATGATTTTTTCATTTTTATTATGATTTTAAATATATATATTTTTATATAATAAGCAATTTTAGAGAAAAGAAAATTGGTGTCCTCCTTATAACACCCTATACAGTGGAGCACACTGAATAATTAAGTCAAGGTCACAACTAAAGTTTTATAATATTAGGAACATTTTTCCTACTGATTATCTGTGCTTATACCTTATATTTACGACTGAAGAATTTGTTGTTATAGTTAAGTTAAATAGTTAATTTTAGGAGAAATTATGTAGGGCCCGGATCCACAAAGGTCTGTTAAATTGGGACCTATAACATATCATATTATCAAAACCAGTAACAGACTTTGGGGGCTATGCACTAAGCAGTGATAAGTGCTCTTAAAACGTGAAGTTCCACCGAGCGCCATTCACTAAGCCGTGCAAACAGGCACTTTGCGCTCTAAAACTGACTTTTTCCTGGAAATTTTTCAAAGCCAACTTTGCTCGTACGATGAGCTGTTTGCGCTGAATCCTGCCCTTCTGCAGGATTCACTAAGCAACGCAAACTTATCGTACGTGAAAGTTGCGCTGAATAAAGCTCACCAGCTAAAGGCAGGTGATATAAACAGCAGGATTTAGAAAAAATTCTTTGTTTACCTTTTTGCAGGCGCAACACCAATACAACAGGCCGGGGGGTGTCCTGGCTAACCCCGTGGGTGTCCCCGGATGACACCGTGGGGGTCCCAGACAGAGGCCAGGTGTCCGGCAGGTGTCCGGGGGTCCCGCGAGTATTCGGGTGTCCCCGCTGGCATGCGGTAGCAATCGTGTGCCACCCCCAAAATTAACTATCCTTAAAAATTCATACAATCTCATAACACATACAGTACAGTATTGTGCAAAATTACTATTCTCCACATATGGATAATACTGCATTTCACTTTTTAACATACATTAATTAGTCGAAAGAAAGTACATTTAATTAGCACTCACAGGGGTCCAGGGGTGGTCCTCGCTGCTGTCTGGGGGTCCACGGATGTTGGCGTGAATATATCTGTGTCACCCGGAGCTGATTAACAATATTTGTAATTGAAGGAGAACACATGATTGAATTACAATTAATATCATTGCGTGAATGGCCCTAACTTTATAGTGTACCAGCAAACATTAGCAAGGGGTTAATTTAAAGGGTAATACTTCCGACAACACAAAACAACCATCCTGACAAGAATCCAAACTTCAGACACACCTTTACAGAAACAAACGATTACTTCTAGTGATGTAACACCTTCATGACTGAACATGTTACATACAAATGTCATGATTGAGTCATTGTTCTCGAGCAATTACTCATATTGTGTCACTGCGTCGCTTTCACTGTGGATTCAGGAATTGTGTTTATTTGATGATTACATCACATTTCATAATGTGTGTAACACATCTGAATTAAAATTGAATGAATTGTTGAATTACTACAATTCATATGTTCACTATAGTATACAACACACATGTCATCATTTACAATCATGTGACTAATTAGTCTGCCTATTTAAACGATAGAAGGAGCGACTTACCTTACAGGGTGAAATGGATGTGGCACCAGATTACGCTTTTGTGTTGTTTTTTGCGAGGAGGAGGGACATTATGTTGCAGAGGAGAGAGGAGAGCGAGGAGAGCGAGGAGAGCGAGGAGAGCGAGGAGAGCGAGGAGAGCGAGGAGAGCGAGGAGAGAGAGGCGAGAGAGGAGAGAGAGGAGAGAGAGGAGAGAAAGGAGAGAGCAGAGAGAGGGAGATCCGTGTTGTCAGACATATAGCCCCCCGCAATTTTAGCCAAAGAAGCTCCCTAGAGGGCTTGAGTGAGGCAGAGATTATCTCCCGCTATCGATTGAGCTCAGCGGCTATCTTGGAACTGTATGAAGTGTTAAGTGAAGATTTAGAGCCAACAACAGACAGGAGTCACGCAGTGCCTGGCCTGATAAAAATGCTGAGCTCCTTACATTTTCTTGCTTCTGGGTCATTTCAAACAACTGTGGGCATAGTAGGCGGGGTATCTCAGTCTGCATTCTCGCGGGCCTTTAGCCCGTTTCTATGTGCACTGACTCAACGCGCTAGTGATTATATACATTTTCCTAGCGAGCAGACAGAATGGCAGGCACTGAAGACTGCATTTTATTATGTAGCTGGGCTACCCAATGTGATGGATGCTATAGATTGCACACATGTTGCGCTGACCCCGCTACGTGAAGAGAAGAGGGATTTCAGACACAGGAAACATTACCACTCGGTCAATGTGCAGGTCGTATGTGACGCATACAAGAAAATTCTGAGTGGTAGCCCAATTCCCAGGTGCCTGCCATGATGCCCATATTCTGAAGAGCTCATTAGTGTTCCATAAATTTGAAGCGGGGGAATTCGAGGACAGTTGGCTATTGGGTCAGTGAATGTTACAGAAAGTGCACTTCCAAGTACATTAAATTTATAGTTAAATGTTTCATTATGTGTTGCTAATATTGTAAGTATTTAAAACCAGACACAGAACATAAAACACAGACAAAGCTCAGTTTTAGCACATCCAGTGAGACTCATACACGGTACAGTGCCTAAATATATATGTATAAATATCTAATAAGTAAATGGTCTTTTAGTTTGACATTTTTGGCCAAAATTGTTGTAAGCCCCTGAGCCAACGGCACGGCAGACCACATATCAGGGGTCCCTAACGCTAATATAAATTCTTAATAACCTGTGTAATAACAGGAAGAATGATTTATAGTAAATCTGTCAATATTAGTTGCAAAGTTCTTAGTCTGACTGAAGCTTTTATTAACCTTTTATGTTGTGGTTATTTTGGGGGTTTAATAGGAGCTTGTTAGGTGTCCAGTATGTTTTACAATTCTTGTCCAGCTAGTCATGGCTGATTGGAGGTTGGCAACCTCCTTCCTAATTGAAGCTCACCCCCTCCCACATTTAAATGGTTATGGGCTCACTCCATAGCATCTTCCACTCAGGGGAACTTGCCTGCTTGCAGTTTGGCTGTGACATCTCTAATACAGAGTGCTTTTCCTGGTAATGTACAGGTTAATAAAAGCTTCAGTCAGACTAAGAACTTTGCAACTAATATTGACAGATTTACTATAAATCATTCTTCCTGTTATTACACAGGTTATTAAGAATTTATATTAGCGTTAGGGACCCCTGATATGTGGTCTGCCGTGCCGTTGGCTCAGGGGCTTACAACAATTTTGGCCAAAAATGTCAAACTAAAAGACCATTTACTTATTAGATATTTATACATATATATTTAGGCACTGTACCGTGTATGAGTCTCACTGGATGTGCTAAAACTGAGCTTTGTCTGTGTTTTATGTTCTGTGTCTGGTTTTAAATATATATTGCCATGCTCAGTAGCACTCCTCTGTGACACTCATATGCTTATATATATATGTTGTGGTTATTTTGGGGGTTTAATAGGAGCTTGTTAGGTGTCCAGTATGTTTTACAATTCTTGTCCAGCTAGTCATGGCTGATTGGAGGTTGGCAACCTCCTTCCTAATTGAAGCTCACCCCCTCCAACATTTAAATGGTTATGGGCTCACTCCATAGCATCTTCCACTCAGGGGAACTTGCCTGCTTGCAGTTTGGCTGTGACATCTCTAATACAGAGTGCTTTTCCTGGTAATGTACAGGTTAATAAAAGCTTCAGTCAGACTAAGAACTTTGCAACTAATATTGACAGATTTACTATAAATCATTCTTCCTGTTATTACACAGGTTATTAAGAATTTATATTAGCGTTAGGGACCCCTGATATGTGGTCTGCCGTGCCGTTGGCTCAGGGGCTTACAACAATTTTGGCCAAAAATGTCAAACTAAAAGACCATTTACTTATTAGATATTTATACATATATATTTAGGCACTGTACCGTGTATGAGTCTCACTGGATGTGCTAAAACTGAGCTTTGTCTGTGTTTTATGTTCTGTGTCTGGTTTTAAATATATATTGCCATGCTCAGTAGCACTCCTCTGTGACACTCATATGCTTATATATATGTTGTGGTTATTTTGGGGGTTTAATAGGAGCTTGTTAGGTGTCCAGTAATATTGTAAGTAACCACAAATCCTTAACATTTGTGAAGTTGTATATCTAATCCATGTCATGCAGCGTCATCTTAGATAATGATGATTTTATTGTTATTGCATGTGTTGTATATTCTTCCCTCTCATGTACTAGGAAATGGCAATAGCAAATGTTTGGAATATTGATACATATCATATTAACATGCATGTGATTTGACTGTCTTATAGGCGACTCAGGATATGGAAGCCGGCCTTGGCTTCTGACCCCACTGGGTAATACTCAAACCCCTGCAGAGGAACGATATAATGCCGCACACATATCCACACGCTCGGTGATTGAGAGGACATTTGGAGTGTTGAAAAGTCATTTTAGATGTCTTGATCGATCTGGTGGGGCGCTACAGTATTCGCCAGCGAAGTTTGGCGACATAGTGATTGCTTGTTGCATTCTGCACAACATTGCCATTCGTCACAATCTTCAAGGCAACATTCGTGAGGATGTAGAGAAGGATCCTCCCTTGCCTCCTGCAGGGTTAAGGGAGCATACAGCAAGTGGGGTGGAAATTCGACGGACGTTAATAGCTAATTTTTTCACATGTAAAATTTCATATGACATATAATATAATCTATAATCATCTCGTGATGTGTGTCACATTGCATAGTGTATCTAATCATAGGATCCGTCTCTCTCTAATGAACTGCACATTTTGTAGTGAATGATCCTAAGTTCGTCTGCCAACGGTATGTCAATCTTTAACACATTTTTTCTTGTATAAATCATGTTTCTCCCCACCTGTACAATGTGTGCATCCTTAAATGCAGAATGTTGTGCATGAAGTGAAGAGATAGTGCTGTATTTCTGAATATGCATAGTGTTATATTATAACTTAACTACTCTACATGATTACATATATTTTTTCTAACAACTTTACTAATTATTATTAATTTATAATCCATTATTTAATAATTGTCTACTTAAATACTTTGACAATAGTTATGGTTCACTTTCCTTAAATATTATTATTGCCACTTATGTAACTAATACTACATACAGTACATAATTGGAATGTCTGCAGGAGTATGAGCAGATGACATGGTGATATCTTTGATCACTAACCTGGCATGTATCCCTAACATAATTAATAATTGTAGGTTTACAACACACATTTCTAAATTATTTTTTCATATCAATGCGTGGTGCTATTAGTGAGGTAGAAATTTAAGCAATACATTACAGTTCCAATATCAATAAATGTGTTTTTCTTCACACGACATATGAAAAAAATTGTATTAGAGTCATGTCAAAGTGTCATCAGCATGACATTGACAAAAATGTAGCACTAACACAAGATGTAATTGAAAATGTTATTGTAATGTTTACACACATTTCAAAGTAATGGAAAATTCCCACAAATCTATATTATTTCACCTAATCTAATCATCTAAGATTAGATATGATCTAGATAACTTTGCATGTTCACTTTCATGTGTGTCATGGCATGAGTGCCCCTGTGATGTGTTTGGCCAGTATGTAAAAGGTCGCAGTTGGTCGGTGTTTGGATACATCCATTCACATTATCTTCTGTCTGGAACGGAGATGTTAACATCTGTTAAAGAAGTAGATATGTAATATTAATTACAGCAATGTACAGGTTAAATACAAAATTTAGGCTGCATCTAAACACACATGTTTTTCTACTGTAACTGTACTACACGTGAAGCAAGCCGTTCTATATTACACTACATCTTCAAAATAACTACTTACTAACTTACTGTATCAAACAAATGTTTTTAAGATATATATATATATATATATATATATATATATATATATATATATGTGTGTAGAGGTATCAGTACCGTGTTAGCCGAGCTTCAATAATCAAAAAATAAATAGATGATATGTTCTGTGGCTAACGAAATGCTTTTATTTGTGCGAGCTTTTGAGATACACTGATCTCTTCTTCCGGCGATGTTACAATGAATGAAGCAAGGATTACTTAAAAACAGTGTCTCTTGGAATGTTATCTGTGCTGGTCCTTCCCCCGGTGTGGATGAGATTTATGGCTGGAGGTGTCAAAGGGTAACTGAAAGCAAGTGAAGAAAGAGTGTGTATGTGTATCAGTGTGAATAAAAATGAATGGAGAGCCCACAGTATAAACTGTGCTCTACACAAGGTGTGTGTGGAGTGAGAGGGGATATAAATGGTGTGGGTGGGTGTGGAAATGTGAGAGTTTGTAGCACAACTAAAAGTGTGTGTGGATACTATGTGGTCCCTATTTGTGTATAGGGATGGAAAGATAAGGAGTATTAGTATGTGTGAGAGACAGCTGTGTGTGCATCCATATAGCACAGTATGTACATACATGGCCTTCAGCGCTCATGGGAATATGTATATTCTGATTCAACCACGTAACATGCTAAAAGTGCTTGTACTACACAAGGTTTTGTTTGTCCACATGCTATCACTACAAACATGTTATATACAGAATGCAAAACAACATTAACTATTCTGAATAATGTGACCGATTTGCTGGTAAAGTGCTGCCTTTCCTGCCATTTATATAAGTGACAAACCTGAATCAACAGACACATAACATTATAATTTTGCCATATGCAAAGTTCACATATTAGGAATCTATGTACTGCAATTCTGCACATAACATATCAATGTAATTTTGCTAATGGATTATTTGTTCACAGAGGGGCATACACGTAGTGGACTGACATTTAAGGGCTGTGCAGGAATATCTGTGATTTCATCCGCCATTGCACAGCACTTTGTAAAAGTTTGGCACGTATTTGTTAACTAGAGCTTACCTTGTTTCAGAACTTCCGGCATATTGTGATCATCATACCGTGATCTGTTATATTATCAGAAGAAGGCGATAAAGGTAAAAGACACACGTTAATGTTGAAAAATAAAAACTTTTCCCGTATGGTACGCGCATGCGTCATGAATCGAACGCATATGCCTGTCATTCGGGAATAAGCGATTCACACATTGTATAAAGTACTACACTTATAGTTACCTGCATTATATTGCATTCATATTCGGTGCAGTCATGGAAGGGGTGTTTGCGAGGTAGCCGCTGTAGTCAATCAATTCGTTGTTCGTTGTGTTCAGCTTGGTAGGGTTGTAGCTGACTCCATAACAGTTATCAAATAAAAAGAAATTCTTTTCTAAAATAAATTTAATACCATCCAGGAGAAATTGAGTTTGTAAATCATGTATATCTGGATCATTTTTGAGGAAATATTCAATTGCTTGCAATCCTAAGTGATGAACAATAGACGTATATAAGGAACTGACATCAATAGTGGCCAACAAATAATCTTCCTTCCATACAACCGTTTCCAAAATTTTTATAATGTCAGTGGTATCTTTCAGGTATGAAGTTATATTTTTTACATACTCCTGAAGGAAATTATCAATATAAGCCGATAAATTTGCTGTAAGTGAATTTATTCCAGAAATTATCGGCCTACCTGGTGGATCTTTGAGACATTTGTGGATTTTTGGTAAAATATATAAAATTGGAATTTGTGGGGTTTTGTTGTATAGGAATTTATATTCCGATTCTGTCAGAATGCCTGTATCTCTTCCTCTTTCCAACAGAATATTTAACTCCTTATTAAATTTTTCTGTTGGATTTTTCTTCAAAATTTCGTATGTGTCTTCATTGCCTAATAGGCGGTAAATTTCCTTAACATAATTATCTCTGTTCATTATTACTGTACCCCCGCCTTTATCGGCTTGTTTTATAACTATATTCTCATTTTTAGTAATTTCTTCTAGAGCCTTCCTTTCATCTTTATTAAGATTGTTTTTTGTTGTAAATTTTGTTTGTTTCGACAGTTTTTCAAAGTCTTTCACAATGAGATCATAAAATACCTCTAAATGTTTTCCTTTGTAATAAGTAGGGTAGAAAGTTGACTTACTTTTTAATGTTGTATGTTTGAATTTACTCTCGTCAGGTTCTTTTATGGGATTAACAGTATGTAATCGTGATTCCACATTTTTGCTCTGAAAGAATCTTTTAACAGTTAATTTGCGTAAAAAACGATTTGCATCCAAAAAAAGTTCAAAATTGCTTGGTCCTACAGTTGGTGCGAAAGAGAGTCCTTTTGAAATTAAATTTTGTTGGGGTACAGTTAGTTCAAATGTGCTTAGATTATAAATGTTTTTTGTTTCTCTATCAATTATTTTGTCTGTTCTTTCCCTTTTCCTTTTTCTTCCTCGTTTCCCTCTCTGGTGGTTTCTCTTTTGTGGTATACCTTTGGGTCCCTCCTTTCTTTCGGGGGGGTATATGAGTTTGGTATCTCCCAGACACTGGGAGTTGTATCTATGTCTTAAAAAGCTTTGGGTCCAGTTGCTCCAATAGGTGATCTAGACCTGCTTGTTCTCTGTTGTCTATCTAGATGGTATCTGTCCCTTTCTCTTCTCCTTTCTTCCCTTTCCTTCTTCATCTCATTTTCTCTTCTTGTTTCCCTCTCTCTTTGATGTGCTTTATCTTTTTGTTCTTTTTCCCTTTGTTCTAATTCTCTCTGCTCTCTATGATAGGCAAAATCTCTATCTCTCTGTTGCTCTCTATGTCTGTGAATGTCTCTATCTCTGATAGCTTTTTCTTTTTCTTCCCGAATTCTGAGTTCCTTTTCTCTCTGTCTTTCCCTCTCTCTCTGTCTTTCCTTCTCTCTTCGTCTCTCCTCCTCCAATCTAAAGTCTCTCTCCTTTATTCTCTCTTTTTCCTTTAAATATTCAAAATCCCTCCGTTTGTCTTTTTCTTCAAATATGGTTTTTGTCATTGTTTTATCTTGCAAATATGATATATTGGATGTAGGATTTGTATCTCTATGTATTTGTTCTCTTGGTTCTCTATATGTGGGGGAAGATTTATTCTGTGCTGGAACATAGTCCCTATCTCTATGGTAATAAGACGGTTTTGTGTAGTATGGTTTTTCTGTTCTATAATTAGCATTACCATATCTATTATCATATTTCCTTTCTGGTTGGTATAGAGTTTTCTTCTTTTTCCAATCCCTTTGTTAACCCCTTTTATAGTCTTCCTCATCTCGTAGGAATTTGTTGTTTTTATTAATATATATTTCACTCTCCAATTTATCTATTTTTTTCTTTAATTCTCTATCTTTGATTTTAAACTCTGCGGTGTCTTCCAGATGAGCCAATTTTTCCTCTATAATTGTAACTTCTTCATCTATCTTTTTGATATTTTTTTTGTGTTGATTGACCAATGCCAGCATCAAATCTTCTGAGCATTTGTCAATAATATTGTACCACAGCTTTACAAATTCATCATCATCTAAATTTGAAGAGGGATCTTTAGAGAGTCTAAGTCCTCTTGGTATTCTGTTGCATTTGATATATTTATTTAGGAAGCTTAGATCTAGCCATTTTCTTGTATCCTTAACCAATAATCTATCTAATTGATAAAATTCTTCCTCTAATAAATCATACGATACAGGTGTGTGAGAAGTGTCTACATCATGGTAGTTAAACTGTGACTGTCTAGAATGTCGTTTTGCAAAAATGTTTGGTGAAGTTGTCTCCATATTAGTGATACTTAGTGCGATATTAGTGCTTTAAATATAAATTGGAAATAAAAGGCAGCCCTCAAATCAAAAGCAGATAGAAACAATGTACCTTAAATGATTCGCATAGGCGCCACAATTTCCTTAAATATAAACAGTGATATGCAAATTTAAAATACAAATATATATATAGGATATTACCCGACCGGATACTTCTCAACCTTTCTAGGAAATTTGCTAAGATTTCCCACAGATGCAGTATTTCTTTGGGGTGAGAAGGGAGCGATCCAATCAGGAGCACCTCATGAATAATAAAAACATAAAAAACAATAATAGTGTAGTATGTTAATATGATATTGGCTAGATACAAGTCTTGGCTCTTGAGGATATTCTACTTACAAGATGTAATAAAAAGTTGTGCTTTTATCTGACTCAGTCAGGAGATGTGTGTGTATTGGTCTTCTATTCCAGGGTTGTTAGCATTCAAATCTCCATTCGGTTCATGCAAATGAGACAAAACAGATATTGACCAGTAGTGCAGATGGTAAATACAAAGCGTTTATATATTTTGAGGAATAAGAATAGTACTCACACTAAGTACATTTGTATGTACATGTAAAGGTATCTTTAGCAAATAAATGCTCTATTTGCGGCAGTGTTTTCTCCCAGTCTTCCTCCTATGGTAAAGTGTGTCGCCAGCGACGGCGTCTGACGTCACTTTCGCTTTCGCGGGTGGACCTCATCCGTTGAGTATTGGTAGCGACGCACTGGAGGAGATTCAGACTGGGAGTTCTAGCGTTCGGCATCTTCTCTTGGAGGCAGCTGCAGCTAGTTAGTTGGCTCTACGCGTTTCGCTGACACATGCAGCTTCGTCAGGAGCAGTATGACGTCTATTGTCAGTGCCTTATTTTTATATGAGATCCCCTAATTGGCTTCATATTAACTATGCAAATTAGCTCTCTTGCACATAAAAATTAACCCACAGGTTTGCCTATACATAGGCACACTAGACTCTGTGGTCCAAAACAATATAACATGTAATCAATTTTATTAACATTCAATTAATTATCAAGACAAGAAAAAATTTATTAATAAAAACCTCATTTAATAGTATGACTACCTACACTAAAAGAAATAGTCAAAATAGTATTATAAATAAATAGGAAATAAAAACATGAATAGTAAAGTACTTATGACATCATGAGTATGGGGGAGAGAAGGAAAAGAGAAAGGTGCATCAGTGATTAATTTAATTAATACAAAACAGATCTAGACCACAATTATGTTTAAAATATGCAGAGGTTAGTTTAAAACATTTATCTAAAATTACTAAAGTTCAATCTATTATTTTGATTTGGTATATAAATTAAGTTAAGTCATCCCTTACACATATTTAATAAGCAGTGAATTCATCATTTTTAAATACATAATCTTAAAAACTTCAAGTGATTGGTATAAAATGCATAAAAATAAAGAAAAATATAAAGAAAAATCTAACTTCAATCAAAATAGTAGTAATAAAAAAGGAATAATAAAAAGAGTAATAATAAAAAAGAGTAATAATAAAAAAGCGTATACAAAAATGTGAAATATATATATAATAATTATGTATGTAAAAAGGGTAAAATCTCAAAATCTGAATTCAGACCGTTTGGAATCAGTGTATTAAGCTTATGAATCCAGTACATTTCTCTTTTGCTAAGATCCACCTCTCTACTACGTCCCCTCCAATGCTGTTTCACATTTTCTATTGCTATAAATCTTAAACTATCGGGGTTGGATTGGTGGTATTTAGTATAATGTTTTGAGACGCTGTGTGTTAAAATTCCCCTTCTTATATTGCTCAAATGCTCAAGGATGCGGGTACGTATTGGTCTAGATGTTTTCCCTACATATTGTAGCCCGCAAGGGCATTGAAGTACATATATCACAAAGTCCGTATAGCAGTTTATATATTGTTTAATATTAAATGTTTCTTTGCTCTTATTACATGTAAAACTGTTTTTTTCCTTCATTTTATGTTGGCAAGCTTTGCATGAGATGCATCCATAAAAGCCTGTCAGGGTTTTAAGCCAACTCTGGTTTTCCTCCTTTTTCTTTTTTAGTGCGCTTGGCGCTATTAAACCTTTCATATTTTGTGCCTTTTTAAAAATAACTTTTGGGATCTCCGGTAAAATTTCACTTAAAATAGTATCTGATTTTAAAACATGCCAGTGCTTACGTAAAATTTTTCCTATATTTTTTGCTTCTTTGTTAAAAGTTGTTAAAAAAGCTGTATCATAACCATTATTATTTACAATTGAAGACTTATTTTTGGGTTCGAGTAGTTCTTTTCTTTCTACACTGGCGACACACTTTATTCGAGCTCGGCTAGTCCCACGAATTCGGGTATACCCGGGTGTATTGAGGTTTGTGACTGTTTTCTGCCCGAGTGCATTGAGGTATTTTTCAGGCAGGGATTGAAGCATTTTATTCCCGCTGGCT
This sequence comes from Ascaphus truei, assembly GCF_040206685.1. Classification (NCBI taxonomy): domain Eukaryota; kingdom Metazoa; phylum Chordata; class Amphibia; order Anura; family Ascaphidae; genus Ascaphus; species Ascaphus truei. Next base: position 307,776,053 of record NC_134485.1, on the reverse strand, counting down.
GCAATACTGCACAGTATATATATATATACTGCATTACAATTCATGAATTTATGCCATCTGGTAGACACACGAAGCATTGCAGCCTATTAAATCCTAATCATTATCATTTAACAGATCAGCCGCCCGTCAGCCAGGCATGAACCCAGGCTGGGAAGGCAAACACAACGGGGCTTGTCAGAGGTGAGGAGCGGCGCATTCCAGGTATCTGCCAGGTACATACTGGGTATTTGCTCGAATAAAGTGTGTCGGTGCAGTAGATTCTTGGCCTTTTTAAATGCTGTGTCTAAAATCTCTTGGCTATATTTCTTCTCTATAAAGCGGTTTTCTAAAATTTTGCACTGGTCATCAAAAATGTGTTCTTCGGTGCAATTTCTACGAAGTCTCCTATATTGACCATAAGGGACTCCGTCCATCCACTGATGGTGGTGACAGCTTGATCTTAAAATGAAATTATTGCAGTCGACATTTTTAAAGTGTGTTTTAGTTTTTATTACTCCTCTTTCTATATAAATGTTTAAATCAAGATACTCTATAGATGATTCGCTTATCGTATGGGTGAATTTAAGATTAAAATTATTTATATTTAAATTTAAAATAAATTGTTCCAAACTTTGTCTATCTCCCTGCCAAATTAAAATGATGTCATCAATGTAGCGCCGCCATAGGACAAGGTTCCCCCCCAGCTCGTCCCCGGACCAGATGGTTTGGTCCTCCCAAAATCCCATAAAAAGATTTGCGTAGCTGGGGGCAAACCTCGTTCCCATGGCGGTGCCACATTTCTGGACATAAAAGATGTTATCAAATAAAAAGAAATTCTTTTCTAAAATAAATTTAATACCATCCAGGAGAAATTGAGTTTGTAAATCATGTATATCTGGATCATTTTTGAGGAAATATTCAATTGCTTGCAATCCTAAGTGATGAGCAATAGACGTATATAAGGAACTGACATCAATAGTGGCCAACAAATAATCTTCCTTCCATACAACCGTTTCCAAAATTTTTATAATGTCAGTGGTATCTTTCAGGTATGAAGTTATATTTTTTACATACTCCTGAAGGAAATTATCAATATAAGCCGATAAATTTGCTGTAAGTGAATTTATTCCAGAAATTATCGGCCTACCTGGTGGATCTTTGAGACATTTGTGGATTTTTGGTAAAATATATAAAATTGGAATTTGTGGGGTTTTGTTGTATAGGAATTTATATTCCGATTCTGTCAGAATGCCTGTCTCTCTTCCTCTTTCCAACAGAATATTTAACTCCTTATTAAATTTTTCTGTTGGATTTTTCTTCAAAATTTCGTATGTGTCTTCATTGCCTAATAGGCGGTAAATTTCCTTAACATAATTATCTCTGTTCATTATTACTGTACCCCCGCCTTTATCGGCTTGTTTTATAACTATATTCTCATTTTTAGTAATTTCTTCTAGAGCCTTCCTTTCATCTTTATTAAGATTGTTTTTTGTTGTAAATTTTGTTTGTTTCGACAGTTTTTCAAAGTCTTTCACAATGAGATCATAAAATACCTCTAAATGTTTTCCTTTGTAATAAGTAGGGTAGAAAGTTGACTTACTTTTTAATGTTGTATGTTTGAATTTACTCTCGTCAGGTTCTTTTATGGGATTAACAGTATGTAATCGTGATTCCACATTTTTGCTCTGAAAGAATCTTTTAACAGTTAATTTGCGTAAAAAACGATTTGCATCCAAAAAAAGTTCAAAATTGCTTGGTCCTACAGTTGGTGCGAAAGAGAGTCCTTTTGAAATTAAATTTTGTTGGGGTACAGTTAGTTCAAATGTGCTTAGATTATAAATGTTTTTTGTTTCTCTATCAATTATTTTGTCTGTTCTTTCCCTTTTCCTTTTTCTTCCTCGTTTCCCTCTCTGGTGGTTTCTCTTTTGTGGTATACCTTTGGGTCCCTCCTTTCTTTCGGGGGGGTATATGAGTTTGGTATCTCCCAGACACTGGGAGTTGTATCTATGTCTAAAAAAGCTTTGGGTCCAGTTGCTCCAATAGGTGATCTAGACCTGCTTGTTCTCTGTTGTCTATCTAGATGGTATCTGTCCCTTTCTCTTCTCCTTTCTTCCCTTTCCTTCTTCATCTCATTTTCTCTTCTTGTTTCCCTCTCTCTTTGATGTGCTTTATCTTTTTGTTCTTTTTCCCTTTGTTCTAATTCTCTCTGCTCTCTATGATAGGCAAAATCTCTATCTCTCTGTTGCTCTCTATGTCTGTGAATGTCTCTATCTCTGATAGCTTTTTCTTTTTCTTCCCGAATTCTGAGTTCCTTTTCTCTCTGTCTTTCCCTCTCTCTCTGTCTTTCCTTCTCTCTTCGTCTCTCCTCCTCCAATCTAAAGTCTCTCTCCTTTATTCTCTCTTTTTCCTTTAAATATTCAAAATCCCTCCGTTTGTCTTTTTCTTCAAATATGGTTTTTGTCATTGTTTTATCTTGCAAATATGATATATTGGATGTAGGATTTGTATCTCTATGTATTTGTTCTCTTGGTTCTCTATATGTGGGGGAAGATTTATTCTGTGCTGGAACATAGTCCCTATCTCTATGGTAATAAGACGGTTTTGTGTAGTATGGTTTTTCTGTTCTATAATTAGCATTACCATATCTATTATCATATTTCCTTTCTGGTTGGTATAGAGTTTTCTTCTTTTTCCAATCCCTTTGTTAACCCCTTTTATAGTCTTCCTCATCTCGTAGGAATTTGTTGTTTTTATTAATATATATTTCACTCTCCAATTTATCTATTTTTTTCTTTAATTCTCTATCTTTGATTTTAAACTCTGCGGTGTCTTCCAGATGAGCCAATTTTTCCTCTATAATTGTAACTTCTTCATCTATCTTTTTGATATTTTTTTTGTGTTGATTGACCAATGCCAGCATCAAATCTTCTGAGCATTTGTCAATAATATTGTACCACAGCTTTACAAATTCATCATCATCTAAATTTGAAGAGGGATCTTTAGAGAGTCTAAGTCCTCTTGGTATTCTGTTGCATTTGATATATTTATTTAGGAAGCTTAGATCTAGCCATTTTCTTGTATCCTTAACCAATAATCTATCTAATTGATAAAATTCTTCCTCTAATAAATCATACGATACAGGTGTGTGAGAAGTGTCTACATCATGGTAGTTAAACTGTGACTGTCTAGAATGTCGTTTTGCAAAAATGTTTGGTGAAGTTGTCTCCATATTAGTGATACTTAGTGCGATATTAGTGCTTTAAATATAAATTGGAAATAAAAGGCAGCCCTCAAATCAAAAGCAGATAGAAACAATGTACCTTAAATGATTCGCATAGGCGCCACAATTTCCTTAAATATAAACAGTGATATGCAAATTTAAAATACAAATATATATAGGATATTACCCGACCGGATACTTCTCAACCTTTCTAGGAAATTTGCTAAGATTTCCCACAGATGCAGTATTTCTTTGGGGTGAGAAGGGAGCGATCCAATCAGGAGCACCTCATGAATAATAAAAACATAAAAAACAATAATAGTGTAGTATGTTAATATGATATTGGCTAGATACAAGTCTTGGCTCTTGAGGATATTCTACTTACAAGATGTAATAAAAAGTTGTGCTTTTATCTGACTCAGTCAGGAGATGTGTGTGTATTGGTCTTCTATTCCAGGGTTGTTAGCATTCAAATCTCCATTCGGTTCATGCAAATGAGACAAAACAGATATTGCCCAGTAGTGCAGATGGTAAATACAAAGCGTTTATATATTTTGAGGAATAAGAATAGTACTCACACTAAGTACATTTGTATGTACATGTAAAGGTATCTTTAGCAAATAAATGCTCTATTTGCGGCAGTGTTTTCTCCCAGTCTTCCTCCTATGGTAAAGTGTGTCGCCAGCGACGGCGTCTGACGTCACTTTCGCTTTCGCGGGTGGACCGCATCCGTTGAGTATTGGTAGCGACGCACTGGAGGAGATTCAGACTGGGAGTTCTAGCGTTCGGCGTCTTCTCTTGGAGGCAGCTGCAGCTAGTTAGTTGGCTCTACGCGTTTCGCTGACACATGCAGCTTCGTCAGGAGCAGTATGACGTCTATTGTCAGTGCCTTATTTTTATATGAGATCCCCTAATTGGCTTCATATTAACTATGCAAATTAGCTCTCTTGCACATAAAAATTAACCCACAGGTTTGCCTATACATAGGCACACTAGACTCTGTGGTCCAAAACAATATAACATGTAATCAATTTTATTAACATTCAATTAATTATCAAGACAAGAAAAAATTTATTAATAAAAACCTCATTTAATAGTATGACTACCTACACTAAAAGAAATAGTCAAAATAGTATTATAAATAAATAGGAAATAAAAACATGAATAGTAAAGTACTTATGACATCATGAGTATGGGGGAGAGAAGGAAAAAGAGAAAGGTGCATCAGTGATTGATTTAATTAATACAAAACAGATCTAGACCACAATTATGTTTAAAATATGCAGAGGTTAGTTTAAAACATTTATCTAAAATTACTAAAGTTCAATCTATTATTTTGATTTGGTATATAAATTAAGTTATGTCATCCCTTACACATATTTAATAAGCAGTGAATTCATCATTTTTAAATACATAATCTTAAAAACTTCAAGTGATTGGTATAAAATGCATAAAAATAAAGAAAAATATAAAGAAAAATCTAACTTCAATCAAAATAGTAGTAATAAAAAAGGAATAATAAAAAGAGTAATAATAAAAAAGAGTAATAATAAAAAAGCGTATATAAAAATGTGAAATATATATATAATAATTATGTATGTAAAAAGGGTAAAATCTCAAAATCTGAATTCAGACCGTTTGGAATCAGTGTATTAAGCTTATGAATCCAGTACATTTCTCTTTTGCTAAGATCCACCTCTCTACTACGTCCCCTCCAATGCTGTTTCACATTTTCTATTGCTATAAATCTTAAACTATCGGGGTTGGATTGGTGGTATTTAGTATAATGTTTTGAGACGCTGTGTGTTAAAATTCCCCTTCTTATATTGCTCAAATGCTCAAGGATGCGGGTACGTATTGGTCTAGATGTTTTCCCTACATATTGTAGCCCGCAAGGGCATTGAAGTACATATATCACAAAGTCCGTATAGCAGTTTATATATTGTTTAATATTAAATGTTTCTTTGCTCTTATTACATGTAAAACTGTTTTTTTCCTTCATTTTATGTTGGCAAGCTTTGCATGAGATGCATCCATAAAAGCCTGTCAGGGTTTTAAGCCAACTCTGGTTTTCCTCCTTTTTCTTTTTTAGTGCGCTTGGCGCTATTAAACCTTTCATATTTTGTGCCTTTTTAAAAATAACTTTTGGGATCTCCGGTAAAATTTCACTTAAAATAGTATCTGATTTTAAAACATGCCAGTGCTTACGTAAAATTTTTCCTATATTTTTTGCTTCTTTGTTAAAAGTTGTTAAAAAAGCTGTATCATAACCATTATTATTTACAATTGAAGACTTATTTTTGGGTTCGAGTAGTTCTTTTCTTTCTAGATTCTTGGCCTTTTTAAATGCTGTGTCTAAAATCTCTTGGCTATATTTCTTCTCTATAAAGCGGTTTTCTAAAATTTTGCACTGGTCATCAAAAATGTGTTCTTCGGTGCAATTTCTACGAAGTCTCCTATATTGACCATAAGGGACTCCGTCCATCCACTGATGGTGGTGACAGCTTGATCTTAAAATGAAATTATTGCAGTCGACATTTTTAAAGTGTGTTTTAGTTTTTATTACTCCTCTTTCTATATAAATGTTTAAATCAAGATACTCTATAGATGATTCGCTTATCGTATGGGTGAATTTAAGATTAAAATTATTTATATTTAAATTTAAAATAAATTGTTCCAAACTTTGTCTATCTCCCTGCCAAATTAAAATGATGTCATCAATGTAGCGCCGCCATAGGACAAGGTTCCCCCCCAGCTCGTCCCCGGACCAGATGGTTTGGTCCTCCCAAAATCCCATAAAAAGATTTGCGTAGCTGGGGGCAAACCTCGTTCCCATGGCGGTGCCACATTTCTGGACATAAAAGATGTTATCAAATAAAAAGAAATTCTTTTCTAAAATAAATTTAATACCATCCAGGAGAAATTGAGTTTGTAAATCATGTATATCTGGATCATTTTTGAGGAAATATTCAATTGCTTGCAATCCTAAGTGATGAGCAATAGACGTATATAAGGAACTGACATCAATAGTGGCCAACAAATAATCTTCCTTCCATACAACCGTTTCCAAAATTTTTATAATGTCAGTGGTATCTTTCAGGTATGAAGTTATATTTTTTACATACTCCTGAAGGAAATTATCAATATAAGCCGATAAATTTGCTGTAAGTGAATTTATTCCAGAAATTATCGGCCTACCTGGTGGATCTTTGAGACATTTGTGGATTTTTGGTAAAATATATAAAATTGGAATTTGTGGGGTTTTGTTGTATAGGAATTTATATTCCGATTCTGTCAGAATGCCTGTATCTCTTCCTCTTTCCAACAGAATATTTAACTCCTTATTAAATTTTTCTGTTGGATTTTTCTTCAAAATTTCGTATGTGTCTTCATTGCCTAATAGGCGGTAAATTTCCTTAACATAATTATCTCTGTTCATTATTACTGTACCCCCGCCTTTATCGGCTTGTTTTATAACTATATTCTCATTTTTAGTAATTTCTTCTAGAGCCTTCCTTTCATCTTTATTAAGATTGTTTTTTGTTGTAAATTTTGTTTGTTTCGACAGTTTTTCAAAGTCTTTCACAATGAGATCATAAAATACCTCTAAATGTTTTCCTTTGTAATAAGTAGGGTAGAAAGTTGACTTACTTTTTAATGTTGTATGTTTGAATTTACTCTCGTCAGGTTCTTTTATGGGATTAACAGTATGTAATCGTGATTCCACATTTTTGCTCTGAAAGAATCTTTTAACAGTTAATTTGCGTAAAAAACGATTTGCATCCAAAAAAAGTTCAAAATTGCTTGGTCCTACAGTTGGTGCGAAAGAGAGTCCTTTTGAAATTAAATTTTGTTGGGGTACAGTTAGTTCAAATGTGCTTAGATTATAAATGTTTTTTGTTTCTCTATCAATTATTTTGTCTGTTCTTTCCCTTTTCCTTTTTCTTCCTCGTTTCCCTCTCTGGTGGTTTCTCTTTTGTGGTATACCTTTGGGTCCCTCCTTTCTTTCGGGGGGGTATATGAGTTTGGTATCTCCCAGACACTGGGAGTTGTATCTATGTCTAAAAAAGCTTTGGGTCCAGTTGCTCCAATAGGTGATCTAGACCTGCTTGTTCTCTGTTGTCTATCTAGATGGTATCTGTCCCTTTCTCTTCTCCTTTCTTCCCTTTCCTTCTTCATCTCATTTTCTCTTCTTGTTTCCCTCTCTCTTTGATGTGCTTTATCTTTTTGTTCTTTTTCCCTTTGTTCTAATTCTCTCTGCTCTCTATGATAGGCAAAATCTCTATCTCTCTGTTGCTCTCTATGTCTGTGAATGTCTCTATCTCTGATAGCTTTTTCTTTTTCTTCCCGAATTCTGAGTTCCTTTTCTCTCTGTCTTTCCCTCTCTCTCTGTCTTTCCTTCTCTCTTCGTCTCTCCTCCTCCAATCTAAAGTCTCTCTCCTTTATTCTCTCTTTTTCCTTTAAATATTCAAAATCCCTCCGTTTGTCTTTTTCTTCAAATATGGTTTTTGTCATTGTTTTATCTTGCAAATATGATATATTGGATGTAGGATTTGTATCTCTATGTATTTGTTCTCTTGGTTCTCTATATGTGGGGGAAGATTTATTCTGTGCTGGAACATAGTCCCTATCTCTATGGTAATAAGACGGTTTTGTGTAGTATGGTTTTTCTGTTCTATAATTAGCATTACCATATCTATTATCATATTTCCTTTCTGGTTGGTATAGAGTTTTCTTCTTTTTCCAATCCCTTTGTTAACCCCTTTTATAGTCTTCCTCATCTCGTAGGAATTTGTTGTTTTTATTAATATATATTTCACTCTCCAATTTATCTATTTTTTTCTTTAATTCTCTATCTTTGATTTTAAACTCTGCGGTGTCTTCCAGATGAGCCAATTTTTCCTCTATAATTGTAACTTCTTCATCTATCTTTTTGATATTTTTTTTGTGTTGATTGACCAATGCCAGCATCAAATCTTCTGAGCATTTGTCAATAATATTGTACCACAGCTTTACAAATTCATCATCATCTAAATTTGAAGAGGGATCTTTAGAGAGTCTAAGTCCTCTTGGTATTCTGTTGCATTTGATATATTTATTTAGGAAGCTTAGATCTAGCCATTTTCTTGTATCCTTAACCAATAATCTATCTAATTGATAAAATTCTTCCTCTAATAAATCATACGATACAGGTGTGTGAGAAGTGTCTACATCATGGTAGTTAAACTGTGACTGTCTAGAATGTCGTTTTGCAAAAATGTTTGGTGAAGTTGTCTCCATATTAGTGATACTTAGTGCGATATTAGTGCTTTAAATATAAATTGGAAATAAAAGGCAGCCCTCAAATCAAAAGCAGATAGAAACAATGTACCTTAAATGATTCGCATAGGCGCCACAATTTCCTTAAATATAAACAGTGATATGCAAATTTAAAATACAAATATATATAGGATATTACCCGACCGGATACTTCTCAACCTTTCTAGGAAATTTGCTAAGATTTCCCACAGATGCAGTATTTCTTTGGGGTGAGAAGGGAGCGATCCAATCAGGAGCACCTCATGAATAATAAAAACATAAAAAACAATAATAGTGTAGTATGTTAATATGATATTGGCTAGATACAAGTCTTGGCTCTTGAGGATATTCTACTTACAAGATGTAATAAAAAGTTGTGCTTTTATCTGACTCAGTCAGGAGATGTGTGTGTATTGGTCTTCTATTCCAGGGTTGTTAGCATTCAAATCTCCATTCGGTTCATGCAAATGAGACAAAACAGATATTGACCAGTAGTGCAGATGGTAAATACAAAGCGTTTATATATTTTGAGGAATAAGAATAGTACTCACACTAAGTACATTTGTATGTACATGTAAAGGTATCTTTAGCAAATAAATGCTCTATTTGCGGCAGTGTTTTCTCCCAGTCTTCCTCCTATGGTAAAGTGTGTCGCCAGCGACGGCGTCTGACGTCACTTTCGCTTTCGCGGGTGGACCGCATCCGTTGAGTATTGGTAGCGACGCACTGGAGGAGATTCAGACTGGGAGTTCTAGCGTTCGGCGTCTTCTCTTGGAGGCAGCTGCAGCTAGTTAGTTGGCTCTACGCGTTTCGCTGACACATGCAGCTTCGTCAGGAGCAGTATGACGTCTATTGTCAGTGCCTTATTTTTATATGAGATCCCCTAATTGGCTTCATATTAACTATGCAAATTAGCTCTCTTGCACATAAAAATTAACCCACAGGTTTGCCTATACATAGGCACACTAGACTCTGTGGTCCAAAACAATATAACATGTAATCAATTTTATTAACATTCAATTAATTATCAAGACAAGAAAAAATTTATTAATAAAAACCTCATTTAATAGTATGACTACCTACACTAAAAGAAATAGTCAAAATAGTATTATAAATAAATAGGAAATAAAAACATGAATAGTAAAGTACTTATGACATCATGAGTATGGGGGAGAGAAGGAAAAAGAGAAAGGTGCATCAGTGATTGATTTAATTAATACAAAACAGATCTAGACCACAATTATGTTTAAAATATGCAGAGGTTAGTTTAAAACATTTATCTAAAATTACTAAAGTTCAATCTATTATTTTGATTTGGTATATAAATTAAGTTAAGTCATCCCTTACACATATTTAATAAGCAGTGAATTCATCATTTTTAAATACATAATCTTAAAAACTTCAAGTGATTGGTATAAAATGCATAAAAATAAAGAAAAATATAAAGAAAAATCTAACTTCAATCAAAATAGTAGTAATAAAAAAGGAATAATAAAAAGAGTAATAATAAAAAAGAGTAATAATAAAAAAGCGTATATAAAAATGTGAAATATATATATAATAATTATGTATGTAAAAAGGGTAAAATCTCAAAATCTGAATTCAGACCGTTTGGAATCAGTGTATTAAGCTTATGAATCCAGTACATTTCTCTTTTGCTAAGATCCACCTCTCTACTACGTCCCCTCCAATGCTGTTTCACATTTTCTATTGCTATAAATCTTAAACTATCGGGGTTGGATTGGTGGTATTTAGTATAATGTTTTGAGACGCTGTGTGTTAAAATTCCCCTTCTTATATTGCTCAAATGATCAAGGATGCGGGTACGTATTGGTCTAGATGTTTTCCCTACATATTGTAGCCCGCAAGGACATTGAAGTACATATATCACAAAGTCCGTATAGCAGTTTATATATTGTTTAATATTAAATGTTTCTTTGCTCTTATTACATGTAAAACTGTTTTTTTCCTTCATTTTATGTTGGCAAGCTTTGCATGAGATGCATCCATAAAAGCCTGTCAGGGTTTTAAGCCAACTCTGGTTTTCCTCCTTTTTCTTTTTTAGTGCGCTTGGCGCTATTAAACCTTTCATATTTTGTGCCTTTTTAAAAATAACTTTTGGGATCTCCGGTAAAATTTCACTTAAAATTGTATCTGATTTTAAAACATGCCAGTGCTTACGTAAAATTTTTCCTATATTTTTTGCTTCTTTGTTAAAAGTTGTTAAAAAAGCTGTATCATAACCATTATTATTTACAATTGAAGACTTATTTTTGGGTTCGAGTAGTTCTTTTCTTTCTAGATTCTTGGCCTTTTTAAATGCTGTGTCTAAAATCTCTTGGCTATATTTCTTCTCTATAAAGCGGTTTTCTAAAATTTTGCACTGGTCATCAAAAATGTGTTCTTCGGTGCAATTTCTACGAAGTCTCCTATATTGACCATAAGGGACTCCGTCCATCCACTGATGGTGGTGACAGCTTGATCTTAAAATGAAATTATTGCAGTCGACATTTTTAAAGTGTGTTTTAGTTTTTATTACTCCTCTTTCTATATAAATGTTTAAATCAAGATACTCTATAGATGATTCGCTTATCGTATGGGTGAATTTAAGATTAAAATTATTTATATTTAAATTTAAAATAAATTGTTCCAAACTTTGTCTATCTCCCTGCCAAATTAAAATGATGTCATCAATGTAGCGCCGCCATAGGACAAGGTTCCCCCCCAGCTCGTCCCCGGACCAGATGGTTTGGTCCTCCCAAAATCCCATAAAAAGATTTGCGTAGCTGGGGGCAAACCTCGTTCCCATGGCGGTGCCACATTTCTGGACATAAAAGATGTTATCAAATAAAAAGAAATTCTTTTCTAAAATAAATTTAATACCATCCAGGAGAAATTGAGTTTGTAAATCATGTATATCTGGATCATTTTTGAGGAAATATTCAATTGCTTGCAATCCTAAGTGATGAGCAATAGACGTATATAAGGAACTGACATCAATAGTGGCCAACAAATAATCTTCCTTCCATACAACCGTTTCCAAAATTTTTATAATGTCAGTGGTATCTTTCAGGTATGAAGTTATATTTTTTACATACTCCTGAAGGAAATTATCAATATAAGCCGATAAATTTGCTGTAAGTGAATTTATTCCAGAAATTATCGGCCTACCTGGTGGATCTTTGAGACATTTGTGGATTTTTGGTAAAATATATAAAATTGGAATTTGTGGGGTTTTGTTGTATAGGAATTTATATTCCGATTCTGTCAGAATGCCTGTATCTCTTCCTCTTTCCAACAGAATATTTAACTCCTTATTAAATTTTTCTGTTGGATTTTTCTTCAAAATTTCGTATGTGTCTTCATCGCCTAATAGGCGGTAAATTTCCTTAACATAATTATCTCTGTTCATTATTACTGTACCCCCGCCTTTATCGGCTTGTTTTATAACTATATTCTCATTTTTAGTAATTTCTTCTAGAGCCTTCCTTTCATCTTTATTAAGATTGTTTTTTGTTGTAAATTTTGTTTGTTTCGACAGTTTTTCAAAGTCTTTCACAATGAGATCATAAAATACCTCTAAATGTTTTCCTTTGTAATAAGTAGGGTAGAAAGTTGACTTACTTTTTAATGTTGTATGTTTGAATTTACTCTCGTCAGGTTCTTTTATGGGATTAACAGTATGTAATCGTGATTCCACATTTTTGCTCTGAAAGAATCTTTTAACAGTTAATTTGCGTAAAAAACGATTTGCATCCAAAAAAAGTTCAAAATTGCTTGGTCCTACAGTTGGTGCGAAAGAGAGTCCTTTTGAAATTAAATTTTGTTGGGGTACAGTTAGTTCAAATGTGCTTAGATTATAAATGTTTTTTGTTTCTCTATCAATTATTTTGTCTGTTCTTTCCCTTTTCCTTTTTCTTCCTTGTTTCCCTCTCTGGTGGTTTCTCTTTTGTGGTATACCTTTGGGTCCCTCCTTTCTTTCGGGGGGGTATATGAGTTTGGTATCTCCCAGACACTGGGAGTTGTATCTATGTCTAAAAAAGCTTTGGGTCCAGTTGCTCCAATAGGTGATCTAGACCTGCTTGTTCTCTGTTGTCTATCTAGATGGTATCTGTCCCTTTCTCTTCTCCTTTCTTCCCTTTCCTTCTTCATCTCATTTTCTCTTCTTGTTTCCCTCTCTCTTTGATGTGCTTTATCTTTTTGTTCTTTTTCCCTTTGTTCTAATTCTCTCTGCTCTCTATGATAGGCAAAATCTCTATCTCTCTGTTGCTCTCTATGTCTGTGAATGTCTCTATCTCTGATAGCTTTTTCTTTTTCTTCCCGAATTCTGAGTTCCTTTTCTCTCTGTCTTTCCCTCTCTCTCTGTCTTTCCTTCTCTCTTCGTCTCTCCTCCTCCAATCTAAAGTCTCTCTCCTTTATTCTCTCTTTTTCCTTTAAATATTCAAAATCCCTCCGTTTGTCTTTTTCTTCAAATATGGTTTTTGTCATTGTTTTATCTTGCAAATATGATATATTGGATGTAGGATTTGTATCTCTATGTATTTGTTCTCTTGGTTCTCTATATGTGGGGGAAGATTTATTCTGTGCTGGAACATAGTCCCTATCTCTATGGTAATAAGACGGTTTTGTGTAGTATGGTTTTTCTGTTCTATAATTAGCATTACCATATCTATTATCATATTTCCTTTCTGGTTGGTATAGAGTTTTCTTCTTTTTCCAATCCCTTTGTTCACCCCTTTTATAGTCTTCCTCATCTCGTAGGAATTTGTTGTTTTTATTAATATATATTTCACTCTCCAATTTATCTATTTTTTTCTTTAATTCTCTATCTTTGATTTTAAACTCTGCGGTGTCTTCAAGATGAGCCAATTTTTCCTCTATAATTGTAACTTCTTCATCTATCTTTTTGATATTTTTTTTGTGTTGATTGACCAATGCCAGCATCAAATCTTCTGAGCATTTGTCAATAATATTGTACCACAGCTTTACAAATTCATCATCATCTAAATTTGAAGAGGGATCTTTAGAGAGTCTAAGTCCTCTTGGTATTCTGTTGCATTTGATATATTTATTTAGGAAGCTTAGATCAAGCCATTTTCATGTATCCTTAACCAATAATCTATCTAATTTATAAAATTCTTCCTCTAATAAATCATACGATACAGGTGTGTGAGAAGTGTCTACATCATGGTAGTTAAACTGTGACTGTCTAGAATGTCGTTTTGCAAAAATGTTTGGTGAAGTTGTCTCCATATTAGTGATACTTAGTGCGATATTAGTGCTTTAAATATAAATTGGAAATAAAAGGCAGCCCTCAAATCAAAAGCAGATAGAAACAATGTACCTTAAATGATTCGCATAGGCGCCACAATTTCCTTAAATATAAACAGTGATATGCAAATTTAAAATACAAATATATATAGGATATTACCCGACCGGATACTTCTCAACCTTTCTAGGAAATTTGCTAAGATTTCCCACAGATGCAGTATTTCTTTGGGGTGAGAAGGGAGCGATCCAATCAGGAGCACCTCATGAATAATAAAAACATAAAAAACAATAATAGTGTAGTATGTTAATATGATATTGGCTAGATACAAGTCTTGGCTCTTGAGGATATTCTACTTACAAGATGTAATAAAAAGTTGTGCTTTTATCTGACTCAGTCAGGAGATGTGTGTGTATTGGTCTTCTATTCCAGGGTTGTTAGCATTCAAATCTCCATTCGGTTCATGCAAATGAGACAAAACAGATATTGACCAGTAGTGCAGATGGTAAATACAAAGCGTTTATATATTTTGAGGAATAAGAATAGTACTCACACTAAGTACATTTGTATGTACATGTAAAGGTATCTTTAGCAAATAAATGCTCTATTTGCGGCAGTGTTTTCTCCCAGTCTTCCTCCTATGGTAAAGTGTGTCGCCAGCGACGGCGTCTGACGTCACTTTCGCTTTCGCGGGTGGACCGCATCCGTTGAGTATTGGTAGCGACGCACTGGAGGAGATTCAGCCTGGGAGTTCTAGCGTTCGGCGTCTTCTATTGGAGGCAGCTGCAGCTAGTTAGTTGGCTCTACGCGTTTCGCTGACACATGCAGCTTCGTCAGGAGCAGTATGACGTCTATTGTCAGTGCCTTATTTTTATATGAGATCCCCTAATTGGCTTCATATTAACTATGCAAATTAGCTCTCTTGCACATAAAAATTAACCCACAGGTTTGCCTATACATAGGCACACTAGACTCTGTGGTCCAAAACAATATAACATGTAATCAATTTTATTAACATTCAATTAATTATCAAGACAAGAAAAAATTTATTAATAAAAACCTCATTTAATAGTATGACTACCTACACTAAAAGAAATAGTCAAAATAGTATTATAAATAAATAGGAAATAAAAACATGAATAGTAAAGTACTTATGACATCATGAGTATGGGGGAGAGAAGGAAAAGAGAAAGGTGCATCAGTGATTAATTTAATTAATACAAAACAGATCTAGACCACAATTATGTTTAAAATATGCAGAGGTTAGTTTAAAACATTTATCTAAAATTACTAAAGTTCAATCTATTATTTTGATTTGGTATATAAATTAAGTTAAGTCATCCCTTACACATATTTAATAAGCAGTGAATTCATCATTTTTAAATACATAATCTTAAAAACTTCAAGTGATTGGTATAAAATGCATAAAAATAAAGAAAAATATAAAGAAAAATCTAACTTCAATCAAAATAGTAGTAATAAAAAAGGAATAATAAAAAGAGTAATAATAAAAAAGAGTAATAATAAAAAAGCGTATACAAAAATGTGAAATATATATATAATAATTATGTATGTAAAAAGGGTAAAATCTCAAAATCTGAATTCAGACCGTTTGGAATCAGTGTATTAAGCTTATGAATCCAGTACATTTCTCTTTTGCTAAGATCCACCTCTCTACTACGTCCCCTCCAATGCTGTTTCACATTTTCTATTGCTATAAATCTTAAACTATCGGGGTTGGATTGGTGGTATTTAGTATAATGTTTTGAGACGCTGTGTGTTAAAATTCCCCTTCTTATATTGCTCAAATGCTCAAGGATGCGGGTACGTATTGGTCTAGATGTTTTCCCTACATATTGTAGCCCGCAAGGGCATTGAAGTACATATATCACAAAGTCCGTATAGCAGTTTATATATTGTTTAATATTAAATGTTTCTTTGCTCTTATTACATGTAAAACTGTTTTTTTCCTTCATTTTATGTTGGCAAGCTTTGCATGAGATGCATCCATAAAAGCCTGTCAGGGTTTTAAGCCAACTCTGGTTTTTCTCCTTTTTCTTTTTTAGTGCGCTTGGCGCTATTAAACCTTTCATATTTTGTGCCTTTTTAAAAATAACTTTTGGGATCTCCGGTAAAATTTCACTTAAAATAGTATCTGATTTTAAAACATGCCAGTGCTTACGTAAAAATTTTCCTATATTTTTTGCTTCTTTGTTAAAAGTTGTTAAAAAAGCTGTATCATAACCATTATTATTTACAATTGAAGACTTATTTTTGGGTTCGAGTAGTTCTTTTCTTTCTAGATTCTTGGCCTTTTTAAATGCTGTGTCTAAAATCTCTTGGCTATATTTCTTCTCTATAAAGCGTTTTTCTAAAATTTTGCACTGGTCATCAAAAATGTGTTCTTCGGTGCAATTTCTACGAAGTCTCCTATATTGACCATAAGGGACTCCGTCCATCCACTGATGGTGGTGACAGCTTGATCTTAAAATGAAATTATTGCAGTCGACATTTTTAAAGTGTGTTTTAGTTTTTATTACTCCTCTTTCTATATAAATGTTTAAATCAAGATACTCTATAGATGATTCGCTTATCGTATGGGTGAATTTAAGATTAAAATTATTTATATTTAAATTTAAAATAAATTGTTCCAAACTTTGTCTATCTCCCTGCCAAATTAAAATGATGTCATCAATGTAGCGCCGCCATAGGACAAGGTTCCCCCCCAGCTCGTCCCCGGACCAGATGGCTTGGTCCTCCCAAAATCCCATAAAAAGATTTGCGTAGCTGGGGGCAAACCTCGTTCCCATGGCGGTGCCACATTTCTGGACATAAAAGATGTTATCAAATAAAAAGAAATTCTTTTCTAAAATAAATTTAATACCATCCAGGAGAAATTGAGTTTGTAAATCATGTATATCTGGATCATTTTTGAGGAAATATTCAATTGCTTGCAATCCTAAGTGATGAGCAATAGACGTATATAAGGAACTGACATCAATAGTGGCCAACAAATAATCTTCCTTCCATACAACCGTTTCCAAAATTTTTATAATGTCAGTGGTATCTTTCAGGTATGAAGTTATATTTTTTACATACTCCTGAAGGAAATTATCAATATAAGCCGATAAATTTGCTGTAAGTGAATTTATTCCAGAAATTATCGGCCTACCTGGTGGATCTTTGAGACATTTGTGGATTTTAGGTAAAATATATAAAATTGGAATTTGTGGGGTTTTGTTGTATAGGAATTTATATTCCGATTCTGTCAGAATGCCTGTATCTCTTCCTCTTTCCAACAGAATATTTAACTCCTTATTAAATTTTTCTGTTGGATTTTTCTTCAAAATTTCGTATGTGTCTTCATCGCCTAATAGGCGGTAAATTTCCTTAACATAATTATCTCTGTTCATTATTACTGTACCCCCGCCTTTATCGGCTTGTTTTATAACTATATTCTCATTTTTAGTAATTTCTTCTAGAGCCTTCCTTTCATCTTTATTAAGATTGTTTTTTGTTGTAAATTTTGTTTGTTTCGACAGTTTTTCAAAGTCTTTCACAATGAGATCATAAAATACCTCTAAATGTTTTCCTTTGTAATAAGTAGGGTAGAAAGTTGACTTACTTTTTAATGTTGTATGTTTGAATTTACTTTCGTCAGGTTCTTTTATGGGATTAACAGTATGTAATCGTGATTCCACATTTTTGCTCTGAAAGAATCTTTTAACAGTTAATTTGCGTAAAAAACGATTTGCATCCAAAAAAAGTTCAAAATTGCTTGGTCCTACAGTTGGTGCGAAAGAGAGTCCTTTTGAAATTAAATTTTGTTGGGGTACAGTTAGTTCAAATGTGCTTAGATTATAAATGTTTTTTGTTTCTCTATCAATCATCAACAACATGAATCAGATAATGTTTTTTTTAACTCTCAATTTCACAGTGCTGTGCAAATCAGATTTACATATCAAATTCGAGAAGGGATTTTCAAAAGCGTTACCGTAAACAAAGCCTCAAAGGGTTGGGGGGGTGGATGGGTGAGTCATGTGCAATAATCATCAGCTAGCTCCGTTCCCAAATAGGATTACAGAGAGGTGACTCTAAACCAACAATAGGAAAATTAGGCACGCAGGCGCAGAGAGGTGATGCTCAGCTAGGGACAGATTAAAAACACAATGGCAAGCTTTAGAAACAGAATGGCTCTGGAGAGGTGTCTGTGGATAAGAAGTTCAAATCCTTGAGCGAGCCTTGTGTGTGTGCGTGGGGGAGGGGAGTAAAGGGCACAGCTGCATGAAGGATTAGCTGTACTGCAGTTCAAAGAAATTGCATATTTTCAAAAGGGAGGTCATCATAATAATTTGATCCCTACACCCCCAAATACAGTACATAAAAAGCACACAAATCAACCATGCGCAGTCAAACGCACAGTGTCACAGTCAAAAGCTACAGCACAGATTTAATATCGTAATATCAAGATGGTTTAGGCAGGCTTGTGGAGAAAATAAAAATAAAAAATGAGGAGAAAATTTTTTTTTTTGGTCACTCACTCTTGAACTTCTCAAGCAAGCAGTGGTGAACTTACAGACGCATGCGCAGTAATCATCAGATATGTACTGTAGCTCCCATCCCAAAGAGGATTACACGCAGGCGCAGAGAGGTGATGCTCGGCTAGGGACGTATTAAAAACACAATGGCAAGCTTTAGAAACGGAATGGCTCTGGAGAGGTGTCTGTGGATAAGAGGTTAAAATCCTTGAGCGAGCCTTGTGTGTGTGCGTGGGGGAGGGGGGTACAGGGTACAGCTGCATGAAGGATTAGCTGTACTGCAGTTCAAAGAAATGGCATTTTTTCAAAAGGCAGGTAATCACAATAATTTGATCCCTACACCCCCAAATACAGTACATAAAAAGCACACAAATCAACCATGTGCAGTCAAATGCACAGTGTCGCAGTCAAAAGCTACAGCACAGATTTAATATCGTAATATGAAGATGGTTTAGGCAGGCTTGTGGAGAAATTAAAAATAAAAATGAGGAGAAAAAAAAATATTTTTTTTTGGTCACTCACTCTTGAACTTCTCAAGCAAGCAGTGGTGAATTTACAGATGCATGCGCAGTAATCATCAGCTATCAAGCAGGATTGTGATTGAAACCAGAAAGACACACATTCAAAGGAATGGTGTGGGAGAGGTGTACTGCAATGTAGAGAAGATAAGAAGTTGAAATACTGCAGTGCAGTAAATTATCCTGTGTGTGTGTGGGAGCGAGCGAGGGGAGAGTGCTGTATATGCCGAAATGTTATACTGTTACAGTACTGTACACGTCTATGCGTTTCAACAATTTTCAAATGAGACATACAGCACTGCAAATGCATGTATAAATATGCAAATTTACAATTACTGCGCGCGCACACGCAGACTGTGTACTGACATATGGTTGAACTGCTGAAGAATTAGACTTTGAAGACAACAGCTCTCGAACGCCCCCCTGAGTTTTTAGACGGTATTACAGTATTGCAGACAGTGCTAATAAAATACTAATATTACGAGCGCTAAAATACCGCAATATTCTCCGGACAAAAAAAAACAAAAATGCATCTGTCTGCGGTTATCAGAGTTGCGCCGCTACGGCTGAACGAGGCTAAAGGCAGCCGCCACTGTAAGCCTTATTATGTCAAGAAGAAATTCACTCAAGGCAAAACAAATGGCAACCAACCCATCGAACCCGCAGGCCACTTCCTCGATTACGCTTCGACGTCTCTGCCGCTGCTCTCCCGTAAATCTACCACCCATCTTCTCCACTACTCTTCGACGACACTGCCGCTGATCTCCCAGAAATCCACGGGTCACTTTCTCCATTACGCTTTGACGACTCTGCCGCTTCTCTCCCGGAAACCACAGGTCACTTTCTCCATCCCTCTTTGACGACGCTGCCGCTTCTCTCCCGGAAATCCACAGGTCACCTCCTCCATCCTTCTTCGACGATGCTGCCGCTTCTCTCCAGGCAACCCCCATCTCATCCTCCGTCGCACCCATCAACCCAGATTTCCACAGCACCCCATGCACAAGAACCAGCTCGTTAGATCGCATGCTGAATGGGTTAAATGTCGATATCCGCGGGAACTCTACTATGCTTGTAAAGATAGATCTTCTTTTAGAGACGATGCTAAATATGGATCAACGGATGGAGAAGATGGATCAACGGATGGAGAAGACGGATCAACGGATGGAGAAGATGGATCAACAGATGGAGAAGATGTATCAACGGATGGAGAAGATGGATCAACGGATGGAGAAGATAGAGACTGACATAACGGGGATACAAAATTTGCTCGGTGTTCATGCCCCTGTATCCCCGACGCCGAAGCAGGAGGGTGACATGGATGGAAGGAAGGAAGACTATTGAATCACTCACTCATCTCATCTCTTCTCTTTCCTCAGGTAAAAACATATTCCAATTGTCTGTCTATCCTGATATCCTCCCCTGCTGTGTATTTAGATCTATTTAGGTAAAAACATATTCCAATTGTCTGTCTATCCTGATATCCTCCCCTGCTGTGTATTTAGTTCTATTTAGGTAAAAACATATTCCAATTGCCTGTCTATCCTGATATCCTCCCCTGCTGTGTATTTAGTTCTATTTAGGTAAAAACATATTCCAATTGTCTGTCTATCCTGATATCCTCCCCTGCTGTGTATTTAGTTCTATTTAGGTAAAAACATATTCCAATTGTCTGTCTATCCTGATATCCTCCCTTGCTGTGTATTTAGTTCTATTTAGGTAAAAACATATTCCAATTGTCTGTCTATCCTGATATCCTCCCCTGCTGTGTATTTAGTTCTATTTAGGTAAAAACATATTCCAATTGTCTGTCTATCCTGATATCCTCCCCTGCTGTGTATTTAGTTCTATTTAGGTAAAAACATATTCCAATTGTCTGTCTATCCTGATATCCTCCCCTGCTGTGTATTTAGTTCTATGTAGGTAAAAACATATTCCAATTGTCTGTCTATCCTGATATCCTCCCCTGCTGTGTATTTAGTTCTATTTAGGTAAAAACATATTCCAATTGTCTGTCTATCCTGATATCCTCCCCTGCTGTGTATTTAGTTCTATTTAGGTAAAAACATATTCCAATTGTCTGTCTATCCTGATATCCTTCCCTGCTGTGTATTTAGTTCTATTTAGGTAAAAACATATTCCAATTGTCTGTCTATCCTGATATCCTCCCCTGCTGTGTATTTAGTTCTATTTAGGTAAAAACATATTCCAATTGTCTGTCTATCCTGATATCCTCCCCT
Organism: Ascaphus truei; assembly: GCF_040206685.1. Classification (NCBI taxonomy): domain Eukaryota; kingdom Metazoa; phylum Chordata; class Amphibia; order Anura; family Ascaphidae; genus Ascaphus; species Ascaphus truei. The sequence goes on along the minus strand of NC_134485.1, from coordinate 307,754,994 downwards.
GCTGTGTATTTAGTTCTATGTAGGTAAAAACATATTCCAATTGTCTGTCTATCCTGATATCCTCCCCTGCTGTGTATTTAGTTCTATTTAGGTAAAAACATATTCCAATTGTCTGTCTATCCTGATATCCTCCCCTGCTGTGTATTTAGTTCTATTTAGGTAAAAACATATTCCAATTGTCTGTCTATCCTGATATCCTCCCCTGCTATTTAGGTAAAAAACATATTCCAATTGTCTGCCTATCCTGATATCCTCCCCTGCTGTGTATTTAGTTCTATTTAGTTCTATTTAGGTAAAAACATATTCCAATTGTCTGTCTGTAAATCATCCCCCTACTGTCTTAATTTAATTCAGCTTTCACACTTGTGCAAGACAACACCCACCTTAGAAAAACCATTTGCTTTAACTACCCTCACATGTGCTAATTAAGTTTGTTGTGCCAACCAGGAGAATTTCTAAAAGTATATAAGTAAACTCATAACAGCCACTGCTGCTTTGCAGCCATGCTTGTAAGCAGAAGTTCAAAAAGAAGTGGAGAAGTGGACATCACCTACTGCTTCTGATTCCTGCATTTGATCTACGTTGGAAAAGAGGATATAATCTATCTAAGACTGCACATCTCAACACTTAACTTTTGCTGTGATGCCGCCTTTATTTTTTATATTTGCTGCAACCTCACTTATTTTCAAATTATGCACTTCCTTCCACCAGTCTCCTTATGTTTCTAACTCTATTCATATATCTCCATTTCTCCTTTCTGCCCCACTTCTCTGTTCACATGAACTCCTTTCTTACCTGCGTCCTCTGACACCACACAGCTATACATCCTGCACTAAAAAACACCCCTACAAATCATCCTCACACATTCTCTTTCTGTCCATGCTTCTCCTCCTTGCTTCTGGGGATATCTCTTCCAATTCTGGTCCCTGCCTTATTTCTACTTGCTCTCGTCCTCACCTCCCACATTCAACTTCTACTCCTTCTGGTGTTAACCCCTCCAACCTCATACCCATCCCATGCCACCCTCCCTCCTCTCTCCCTTTCTCCTGTGCCCTTTGGAATGCTCGCTCCCTCTCTAACAAGTTCCTCTCTGTGCATGACTTCTTTCTCTCTCACTCTCTGCTCCTATTTGCCATAACTGAGACCTGGCTCACTCAGTCTGACTCCGCTCTGGAAGCTGCCCTCTCTTGTGGTGGCCTTTCTTTCTCCCACACTCCACGCCCTGATGGCAGGGGTGGAGGTGTGGGGCTCCTGCTCTCCTCTCTCTGCCACTACCAAACTCTTCCTATTCCCCCCTCTCTTGCTTTTCCCTCCTTTGAGGTTCACACAGTCCAGATCTTCTCTCCTCTCCCTGTCCACATGGCTGTCATCTATCGCCCACCTACCTCTACTCATCCCCCCTCTGCCTTTCTCTCTCATTTTGAATCCTGGCTCTCTTTCTTTCTCTCCTCAGACTCCCCCGTTCTTCTCCTTGGGGACTTCAATTGCCACATTGTTGACCCCTCTCTCCCTTGGGCTTCCCGCTTTCTTTCTCTAACCTCTTCATTTGGCCTTCAACAGTGGACTGCAGCCAGCACCCACAAGGATGGCCACTACTTAGACCTGGTTTTCACTAAAAACTTCTCTCTCTCTCTGAATTCTCCATTTCCCCTTTTCCTCTCTCTGACCATTACCTCATCTCATTCTCTCTATCTCGCTTCTCCCCTTCTCCACCTCCATCTACCCCCCGGTTTTGCAGAAACCTGCGCTTTTTTCACTTACCTGACTTTGAGTCCACGTTACACTCCTCCCTCTCCTCTCTAAGCTCTGCTACAGACCCCGACAACCTGGTCAGGAACTACAACTCTGTCTTGTCCTCCTCTCTTGATCTACATGCCCCGCTTTCTCTCTGTCGCACTCGCCCTTTTAACCCTAGACCCTGGTTAAATTCCCACACGCGCATGCTGCATTCCTCCACTCGTTCCTCTGAACGCCTCTGGAGGAAATCTCATACTCTCGCAGACTTCCTTCACTACAAATTTATGCTACCCTGTTTCAACTCTGCCCTCTCGCAAGCTAAACAAGCCTACTTTTCTTCACTAATCAACATGCACAAGTCTAACCCACGCCGACTGTTCTCTGTCTTTGATACTCTACTCAAACCACCCTCAGCGGCTTCTCCTTCTTCCATCTCCGCTCAGGACTTTGCTGACTATTTTAAGGAAAAGGTGGAATCCATACGTCAGAACATCCCCTCTGTTTCTTCCTCCCATCCTACACCTCTTCCTAACTCTCCTCCTGCCTTCCATGACTCTTTTTCCACTGTCTCAGAGGAGGATGTGTCGCTGTTGATCGCCACTTCTCCCTCTACCACTTGCCCTCTTGACCCCATTCCCTCCCATCTCCTAAAACCTCTTGCTCCTACTATAATCCCTACACTCACGCACATTTTTAACTCCTCCCTCTGCTCTGGAACCTTCCCCTCCTCCTTCAAACATGCAACAGTCATACCATTACTCAAAAACAGCAAGCTTGACCCTACCTGTCTTTCTAACTATCGACCTGTCTCCCTCCTGCCTTTTGCCTCTAAACTCCTTGAACGTCTTGTATTCTCTCGCTTGCTCCATTTTCTCAACACCTATTCTCTCCTAGACCCTCTACAATCTGGCTTCCGCACTGCTCACTCCACGGAAACAGCCCTCACTAAAATAACTGACGACCTCCATGCTGCCAAAGACAGAGGTCATTACACTCTGCTCATATTACTCGACCTCTCTGCAGCATTTGACAACGTGGACCACCCTCTTCTCCTTCACATTCTCCATACTCTTGGCATTCGGAACAAAGCTCTATCCTGGATCTCATCCTACCTCTCCCATCGTACTTTCAGTGTCTCTTCTGCTAACACCTCCTCCTCTATTGATCTCTCTGTGGGGGTACCCCAGGGCTCTGTCCTGGGACCTCTTCTCTTTTTTCTGTATACACTCTCTCTAGGTGACCTAATAACATCTTTTGGGTTTAATTATCACCTCTATGCTGACGACACACAAATATATTTCTCAACACCCGACCTTACACCTGCTGTACAAACCAAAGTTTCTGAATGTCTCTCTGCTATATCATCCTGGATGGCCCTCCGCCGCCTTAAACTCAACATGGCTAAAACAGAGCTCCTCATACTTCCTCCCACACCTGGCCCTACTAACTCCTTCCACATTACTGTTGGAACTACGATCATTCACCCAGTTGCCCAAGCACGCTGCCTTGGGGTCACAATCGATTCCTCTCTCACATTCGCCCCTCACATTCAAAACATTTCTAAAACCTGTCGCCTTTTCCTCCTCAATATAACAAAGATACGCCCTTTCCTCTGTTGCTCGACTGCTAAAACTCTGACTCAGGCCCTCATTCTCTCCCGACTTGATTACTGTAACCTCCTGCTGTCCGGCCTTCCTGCCTCTCACCTGTCTCCCCTACAATCTATCCTAAACGCTGCTGCCAGAATCACTCTACTCTTTCCTAGATCTGTCTCAGCATCTCCCCTCCTGAAATCCCTCTCCTGGCTTCCGATCAAATCCCGCATCTCACACTCCATTCTTCTCCTCACTTTTAAAGCTTTACACTCTTCTGCCCCTCCTTACATCTCAGCCCTAATTTCTTGTTATGCACCATCCCGACTCTTGCGTTCTTCTCAAGGATGTCTTCTTTCTACCCCCTTTGTATCTAAAGCCCTCTCCCGCGCTTTTACCCTTTTTCACTGACTGCCCCTCACCTCTGGAATGCCCTTCCCCTCAGTACCCGACTAGCACCCTCTCTATCCACCTTTAAGACCCACCTTAAGACACACTTGCTTAAAGAAGCATATGAATAGCACTGTGGCTATTCTGAATACATGATAGATAAAGCTTGGCCCCCTGCAGATGCACTTACCTGAACTCCCTCCTTCTGTCTCTGTACGTTCTACCTACCTACCAATTAGACTGTAAGCTCCTTGGAGCAGGGACTCCTCTTCCTTAATGTCTAAAGCACTTATTCCCATGATCTGTTATTTATATTATCTGTTATTTATTTGATTACCACATGTATTACTGCTGTGAAGCGCTATGTACATTAATGGCGCTATATAAATAAAGACATACAATACAATACAATGTGATGAATGGGACCTTCGACCACCTTCCTACACCAAGCGCACCCCCTCCACCAGAAGAATTTGTGTACATGAATGCCATTAAGGAGGAGGATAACATGACAACCCCGTCAAGACCATGCCACGAGACAACACGGCGACCAAGACAGGAGGAAAGCTTCCTCCCAGACAACCTACCTTCGTCCGCCACCACAAGCACACCCGCTCCCAGAAGCACACCTGCTCCGAGAATCCAACCTACATACGCTTGGATCGATACGGTGCCCGACATCATCCTGAGCGAGCTGCCACTGGCACTCAGGGTAAAGTATAGGGTGATGAGTGCTGGTTTACCCCTGAAGTATGGCATGTTAATTTTTAAGCACCACGTTTCCTACTTGGTGTACTGCGGTGGGCCAAAAATGTAAACTACGAAGGAAATCGCAAAAAAAGGGCGCTTCCTGAAAATTTAAGAAGGACTATTGTGGAGGAATTGCGGCGTTATTTTTCAATTTCAGATCCTTTAATGAAAATCGTTCGAGACTCCATTAATGGCATTTTGCGTCATACAGAGCATCGGCCCTGGAAGGACAATCTGGTGGGGATCGAATTTGCATGACTGTTCAACTGTTGTTTATTGTTTGACTTGTTGCTTGTTTTAACTTGTATTAATAAAGAAATGTTTTTACTTACACAAGACCTGCACAACTCCAGTCTTCAAGGGCCGTAAACAGGCCCGGTTTTCAGTATAAAATCGGGCCTGTTTGCGGCCCTCGAGGACTGGAATTGTGCAGGCCTGACTTACTGTACTGTACACCATCCTACTGTAAATGTTTTGACTTTCTGTACTTTAATAAAGGAGATGTTGCGTGTTTTAAATTTTATTAATAAAGAATTTTTTTTACTAACACCATACTGTTGTGCTGTAAATGTTTTGACTTTCTGTACTTTAATAAAGGAGATGTTGCGTGTTTTAACTTTTATCAATAAAGAAATGTTTTTACTTATACAAGACCTGCACAATTCCATTCCTCGTGGGCCGCAAACAGGCCCGTTTTTCAAAGTTATCCTGAAAACCTGGCCTGTTTACGGACCTCGAGGACTGGAGTTGGGCAGGCCTGACTGACTGTTCTGTTCACCATCCTACTGTAAATGTTTTGACTTTCTGTACATAAATGCTTTTCACTTGCAGTAAACCATACACCTGCTAATGTTTTGAATTGCTGTACACTTTAAATGTTTTTAAATTGTATTTGTAAATAAATGTTTTTGTACTTACTCCACCAATAAAAGAAAATGTTGATTTGTTTTAAATTGTTCCATTGTCTCCTTTTATACTGTAACAAAATACAGTGTTTCTAGAACATACAGTACAGTACTGTCCAGGCATACTGTATACTGTATACTGTAGGCATGCTCAGTACTGTACATCACAAGAGTATTAAAACAATACATGCTGTACGGGTATAGAATACACATATGTAAAGGAATACATGTAGAATAAATGCATACTTTTTATTTATCGGGTTTATTATACAGTATATATAAAAAAAGTATTGTATACGGTCTGAAAATAACAGCATACTGTTTCAGGTTTTCAGGTTTTCTATGAAGCTCTCAGTTACAGTATTCTATCCTAATCAATAACAACGGTACGTGTTTTTTTAAATCCGATTCAGCAATGTGCAGGCATTGTTACACAAAGCGATATTATCCATCGAAATCCCTCCATTTGCCGTTTTCCGCATGAGATGACAAACTTTTCTTTTCTGAGGAAAAACAAAAGTACAAGTTTTACTGTAATGGTCAGTCAGTCCCCTAAAGAAGTTCCCACAGTCAGTCCCACCAATAATTTTCTCGGGGGGCGTCTCCTCTGTCGATGTGATGACACGCATATGCGTTTCAAGAAGGTTCCAATGCGCATGCGCCTAGCGTTCCACCAATTGTTCAGTATCTACTGTAGAAGCTGCTCAGCCAATGATATTGCTTACAGGAGATATTGCTTACAGGAGAATTGCTTGACTGTGCATTGAATTGATATTTAAAAAATAGAATAAAATACGGCAACATTACTCACCATATACTTTGCCAATCAGCTGGCGCCGAGCCACTGCCAGTCCCGTATTCTTGATTATTACACGTAGTTGACAGGTGATAGCGGGACTACTACACCTGTAGTCAGCTGATGAGGCTGGAAATCGCATCGGTACATGCAAGCTTGCTGGAATCTGTACGCGATATCCGACTCAGGCTGCAGGTATTCGGGCGGGGACAGACAATTTAGAGTTGCCGGTCCCCAGGTTTTGTCATTGACGGTCGGACCGTTATTGGAAGCCGGTGCTGGCGCTGGCGCATTGCTTGCCTGCGACTGATGTTTGTTAGTTGGTTTTAACATGACCTTTCGCCTTTTGAAGTCTACATGATCATAGATACGGGAAAAATCCGGTGATACACACCAATACCCTCCAATAACACCGGGATCAATACCAAAAAAACACGGATCGATACATAACTTTTTCCTTATTGCACGCTTCCACACATGAGCATCTGGTGAAAATTTGTAAAAGTCATAGTTTTCGATAAAATACTGATAAATTTGACCAACTGTTGCCATCTTATCATCTGTTGCATTAATCGCGGCCCATATTAAATAAGCGTATGTTCTGTCGGGTTTTTGGAACACGGACTGCGGTGGTGCACTCATGTCGGGACTCTCAGGACAATAAAACACCAGACACTGTGCATGTATTTTTTAATATGAAAAGCCTAAACTGATACATTATTGTAACTTCTTCAGTACCAAGGCCAAATTACAATGGACCACTGTGGTATTCTTTTAAACATCTGCAAGTCGACACATTACTGAAGCGCATGTTCATTACAATTCATGAATATCTGCCACCTGGCGGATACGCGAAGAATTGCAACCAATTAAATCCGAACCATTATCAATAAACACATCAATAAACACATCAACTGCGGGTGACGCCGGCATGCATGCGGCATGCATGCGGCATGCATGCGGTATGAATGCGGTATGAATGCGGCATGAACGTGGTGAAGTGCGGTGAAGTGCGCGGCATTCGGAAAAAATCCCCGAAAAAATTCGGAGATGTTGGAGAATAAACGAGGCCGCGGCTGTACATTTACACATAGCCATTGAGATGTAAAACAATCAACTGGTAGAGACAACACCCAAACACAATTCATTGTTGAGAGGAATTCTGGTTTAATTATTTCAATAATTACATTTCATACAGTACGACTTAAATGTTGATTTCTCATTACTTGTTTTCTTAAATGAATGTAATGGATTGTTTTGTTACTTTCAGAATTTGGTTTCACAGTATAATGGGGCATTAATTATTATGGTGGTTCATTTTTGTATCACCCCATCTGGTGTGATACTGGTATCTCTGAATATACTATAAAATAGTATGATCTCCAGTAATGAGTCTGGCACCCAACCTAATGTTCATTTTCTGTTTTATTTACATTCTGAGCAGGGTTTTTCAATCTGTGTTCACATGATTTTATCATATTAATAAAATAAAGGTTATATCATTTTGTCACTGGAAGCCAAAAAGACATGTGATTATGTATAATTCAACCTCATTAATACACTGCTGAGTCTGATTACATTTGGCCCAGTCATTGAACACTGATATCAATTAAAGTATTTACTCTTAGTTCTAAAATTAGAAATAATACTTAGAATATAAATTGGATTTCACTAAGAAGTTGCATCAGGCAAGTATCTACATTTGTATTTCAGGTTTAAAAAAGTGGGTATGTATGTGTTGTGTATTTTGTATAGTTAATGAAAATATTATTCGATTAGATAATTGGCACTTTATTGAAGGTTCACTTTATGGCAAACAATGCCTTTATATACATGTTGCTCCTTTCCCTGCTGACCTGCGGGACCACCCGAGGGCCACCGCCAGCCTGTAGTATAATTCCTGTGCATCCCCAAATAATTAAGATATGTTATGTATGTTAGGGGGTATAGGGGTTGTTGGGGGCACAGAGTGTGGGTGTGTTGTGTATTGCAATGTTTATTGGGAGCAATTGTCCCAAATAAACATGCTATTGTGCCTTAACCACTTCATTGCCTTAGAAAATAGCCGCTAAGGTAATAAAGCTGCTTTAATGTATTTTTATTAATATTCTGTAGGAGCAGGGGGTCTCCTGAGCTGAACCGCTTTGATTTCTGGCTCAGGGACCCCCTGCTTCCCGAGTTACAGGCCCCGTTATTGTTTACATGTCACACGTCACGCGACGTGGACACAATAAAAATGGCGGCGATACTGGCACCCGATCCCCATACCGGGACCTGTAACTCGGGAAGCAGGGGGTCCTTGAGCCAAAAATCAATGCGGTTCAGCTCAGGAGACCCCCTGCTCCCGCACAATATTAATAAAAATACATTAAAGCAGCTTCGTTACCATAGCGGCTATTTGCTAAGGCAATGAACGGGTTAAGGCACAATAGCATGTTTATTGGGGACAATTGCCACCAAAAAATATTGCAATACACAACACACACACGCACACTATTAATAAAAATGACATTAATGTAGCTTCATAACCATAGTGGCAATCCGCTTTGGTAATGAATTATTGTTTATTGATATGTGTGTTTTGACTCCAGTGTAGATGTGCAGGAGGTCTCTGGAGCAGAACCGCATTGGTTTTAGATCTGGGGGCCCCTGCTTCCCAAGATACAGGCCCCATTATGGGGTGCCATTATCTCTCTGCTTTTAAATTTCCCAATCACGTGACCCTGGTATGTCAACAAAGCAGAGAGATACCGGCACCCCATAATGGGGCCTGTATCTCAGGAAGCAGGGGTCCCCAGACCTGAAACCAGTACGGTTCAGCTCCAGAGACCCCCTACACATCTACATTATGAATATAATTTTATTTAAAAATATTTTTTTTCTGGCCAGATTTGCGCAGAGAGAGTGGCGTATCTCTCTGCTGCAGGCAGATCTCGCCAGGGAAACCCTTCTCGGCAGGCAGGTCATCTCGCCACCGGCTACTCGCCATTTAGAAAAAGGTTGCTCTCGCAGGTATTTGGGGGCCTTCCGCATACTGTGAGAGCAACTCACCAAAAACATGGCAAATTCAAACCCCTGCCGAAAGTTAATTTTTGCCGCTTACTGCATGACCCCATATATTGGGTATTCAATCACTCACCACACATCTCTCAAAATGTATAGACCACCACTTACAAAAGTATGATGTGAGTTTACAATCACATCAGCGTGACACAACTCATATGTTACAAACTGTAACGCGTAGCTCACCACAAACGAAGCGCGCCCGCGGTGCTGAGGCAGGGAATTGAGTAACGCTGACCCACAGTCACGCGGGTGCGCCTAGAATGTAGAGTAGTCGTTCAGGCCATGTCAGAATTGGAGATGTGAGATTAGTGAGGTACTTGCCGGATTCAGGAGAGGAGAGTTGTGGATTGTCGAGGTGCGTAGCCAGGTTCAGGGTTGGAGAGTAGTGGATCGTCAAGGTGCGTTGCCAGGTTCAGGGTTGGAGAGTAGCGGATCGTCCGGGTACATAGCCAGGTTCAGGATAGGAGACTGGGGAATGGTCACCACAAGCCGGATCAAGAGTAGAGAGAAGCGGAGTCCAAGTAACTAGCAGGGTTCAGGCAACAAAGGGTTAATCAGGCAGGCAAGGCAACGTATCAGGAACAGAATGCAGCAAGCCACGGCATCACACTGACTATGCTCAGCAAAGGTAAGCTGCAAATGAAGGGTATATAAAGGAGGAGGCTCCAATAGCCAGCAGGGGTTGACCCAGGAAGTGGAACCTAATAGGCTGCTGGTGAACACAGGTTTGCCCTATGATGCAGCCTGATCAGGTAGGAGGTTGCTTGCAGCCCGCATGTGTCACAGAGGTCAGAGGCAGGGCTTAGAGCGTGTGATACTCCCACGCTGGTTCTGCCAGATGTCAGAGTGGGGGTGGAGACTAGAGCGCGCGTCACTACCACGCTGGTGCTGTTGATCAACAGATAAGGGGCGGGGCTTACCGCATGCATCAGTGGGGAGGCTGGATGAGCACCCGCGTCGTACAACCAGGTGAGGGGCAGGGCCAGGGTCCACAGATGCCAGAACAGGCTGCGTAAGGTACTCACGCGCGTCACAGGACCAGAGGAATGCGCATCTTGTGTGTTTGTCACCGGAGAACCAGTGAGGCGAGAGACGGTCCTTGGCCACCTGGATGGCGAATCCTCACACAAACCATCCAAGGCATACAATGGCAACCAAATGATATACTGGTTAAAGGTGACGTAACGTCTTTATATACCGTAATTTCACATAAGTTAATGTGTGGAGCTATAGCACGCAAATTACATTCAGATGAGAATATGCCAGCACTATTGAGTCAATTTATGTTGGAAAGTATTGATTTTATTTTAAATCATAATTATTTTGTTCTTGTTAACAAGTTTTATTTGCAGATATGTGGCACCGCCATGGGTACCAGATTCACACCCAGTTACGCTAACATCTTCATGGGTGTGTGGGTAGAAGACACCATATGGGCCAATTGCCCACTTGGTGCGAATCTGGTCCTATGGTGGCGTTATACAGATGATGTAATCTTTGTCTGGGGAGGTACCCCAGATGAACTAGAACAGTTCAAAATATACTTTAATCTAAATGATAGGAATTTACATTTTAGTTTCAAACATAGTACCGAACGCAGAGTTTTTGTACCTAGAACTGTATATTGAGAACAACACAATTCAACAAAAACATATTATAAAGAAGTTCAGGCAAATGACTATAGTACAGCTCAAAACGTTATAGCACGATCCGCTACAATGCGGATCCACTTATAACGCGGTGAGAGTGTGGCTCCCGTTTATTATTTTTTTAAACATCTATTCAATGCTTTATTGCTAACGGAGAGTCACACACACACCAGTGCACCTGCTCCACCCTCTAGGTATCTGGTTGGGAGGGCTGGAAAAAACAGTCCCAACAACATAACTTTCATGTGCATGATACAAGTCACTTTGAGTTTTGCAACAACAATCCAACCAATTTAATAGGTGTAGCTGTGGATTAAGTGTTTTTTATTACTGATTATGCACTATATGATCAATTGAAGTACCGACATTTCTAGTTTGACTATTGTTGTAACCACTGATTACTGTCATTTGGACTCTGATTCTGCAATGGGCAGAGCTAACCAGCTGATCTTTAACTGCTGACTTATCTGCTGTATGCTAATCATCTGTGGTGTGGGTTAATAAAGTAGCGATCAGCACCAGAGAGGCTCCATTTCAAATAGTCTCTGTACTTCATTTTTGGGGAGAGGGGAGGAGGAGAACATTAAATCCAATGGATTCTATGCCTGATAATTCATTGCTGCATAACAAGATGAGAACTAAAACAGAAAAGTCACCTCTAAAAGGTAGTTTTTTTAAAATGTTATTTCAGTGTTTGACTGGAGACCTATTTTACTGGTACTGGGAAAAGTCCAGATAAATGCTCATCTAACATGACAATTTCGCCCATTTACATTGAAGGACACAATTTGCAGCCATTTAACTCTTGCTTGTTGCTGGCACTGAATGAAATACCTGTATTACATGCTGGGTTATTTTTACTTAGAGGCACAGAATCGGGGGTAGGCTGTCGGAATTACAAGGTGTAAAAGATAAAGGTCCTCATGCAGTAAAGTCCGATAGAAATTATGAGCAGTTATTTGAAATCACCATTTTTTTGCAGTGTTGCTCTCACAGTATGCAGAAAGGCCTGCATACCAGTGAGAGCAACATTTCCAAACATGGTGAATTGCTGGCGCCGAGTTGACCTGCCCTCCGAAAAGGGCTCACCCAGCAAGTTGTATCTGCAGCAAAGAGATCCTCCTCTCTCTGCAAAATTCTCGCCGAAAATAAAAATATTTTAACATTTAAATATTATTACTTGTGAATTGTAGCAAGGGGTGTCCAGAAAAGAACTGCATTAATTTCAGGTCCGGGGACCCCATACTTTCCAACATAAAGGCCCCATTATGGGGTTCAAGTATCTCCTATGCATGGAAATGTCCCGATCACGTGACGTGGGACATTTCCATGAATAGGAGATACCAGCACCCCATAACAGGGCCTGTATCTCATGATGTATGGGGTCCCCGGACCTTAAATCAATGCGGTTCTGCTCCGGAGACCCCCTGCTCATCTACACTAGTCATAACATTTTTATTTAAAAATATTTATTAAGCACCAATACACAACCCACCCCATGTACCCCACTTATTGTAAAACCATTATTTCTTTTTTTACACACACAATCCCTGGTGGTCCCGACAGGTGTCTGCAGGTCCCACAGTGCAGCCCGGGGGGTACTCATGGGAGTCTGGGTGCCTCTGATTTGTCCCAGCTAGGATCTGGGTGGTCCCCGCAGGTGTCTGGGGCTCCCCGTGTCATCCCCACTGGTGTCTGGGGGCCTTCAGGTGGTTCCCATGGGGGTCTGAGGACCCTCGGCTGGTTCCCATGGTTGTCTGGATAGCCCTCGGGTGGTCCCTGCGGGTCCCCGGGCCCCCACAGCTGTGGGGTCCCCAGTTGTTCCCCGCAGGTGTCCCCTGTGGGTCCTCAGGTTGTCTCTGTGGGGTCCATGTGTCCTCAGGTGGTACACATGAGGGTCTGGGGGACCTCGGGTAGTCCCCATGGGTACCAATCCTGTATTTAAAAAGATAAAACATGGCCTACATTTCAATAAATACACCCCCACACCAAAACACATACAGTAATGGGCAAAATAACTATTATCCAGATATGGATAAAAGATTATTTGCCCATTATTAATCACAACATTAGCCATGCAGCATAAATAAAGTAAATAAAAACTGTTCTACTTACCCCAGCCAATGTGAAGGCTTCCTCGTCAGCTTACTGCAGGTCCATGTCCTCCTTTAAAGAGAGCAAACATAGCAGGATACATTCTAATGGTCCCTAGCCCCTTAATCACCTTGGTGGTTAATAACTGTCATAGTTATTAAGGGGTTAACCCACCCTGCCCCGCTACCAACCCAGAAGGCCTAACCACCCACCCCAGACCCACTATACCCACTGTATACCCATTGAGTGGCATAGTGGTACATCAGACCCATATAATATAGGCCTGATAAGCTACTAAAACACTCAATGGGCACCTAATCCAAATACATGAATGCACAAAAGACACAATAATAAAACATTCCAAAACACCTAAAAACCCCAATTCAATAAATTATAACACTAGCCAACAAATGCGATTAAATACAAGCACTAACAACACAACAAGGAATTAATTCAACCATTAAACAACAAAGCAATTAATTATTAAAACAAGTCAGCTAAACAACAAGGAATTCATTCGACCATTAACCAACAAAGCAATTAATAAAACAACTCGGCACCACAACCATTAAAAGCATTACCCAACACAAGACATTATTAATTAAAAAGGAAAACAATTGTCTAAAAAAAAAATGCAGCAAAATGACAAAAATTACATCCACATAATAAACACACATAGAAAAAAATCACCCTCAATACAAAGCAAGCAATTAAAAAAAATTATTGACCTAATAATGTATTGATCTGTACTCTAAAGTGGTATACATTAATACATTATCAGTCAATGTGCAATGAAAAAATAACCAAAAAAAACATTTAATCAAAAAAAACTGTAAAAAAATACATTTACATACATTCAATATTTTACTTACCTTTATTTCCCTCCCGGTGAATCAGGAAGCTCACGTACGTTGAAGGTCTGAAACTTCATCTGATGCCATTCACAATGAAGATCCGGATAAGGTACCCCAATTCTTCTTAATCCGCTTATTCTATTTTCTTGTGTAATTATTTTTACATTATCTTCATCTGTCAAACCAAAAACCCAAAGGTAGATCCACAACACAATTTTGCCTCGTCGGGTTCTTGGGCTTAAATGAGGTGTCACATCCTTAAATATGGCTTGTGATGACCCACCAGGGCCAAATACACCTTCACTACCCCACAATAAGCCTGGCACAGATGGTTAACCCCTTCATTGCCTTAGCAGTTAGTTGGTAAGTTAATGAAGCTGCCTGTAAATGCCTTTTTAATGCATCTTCATGCCGGGGGTCTCTGGTGCTGATATTAATGGATATCAGCTCTGGAGACCCCTGGCATCAATCCAATGCAGTAAACATGCATTTTAGTTTCTAAATGCCGCTCATTGCAGCTTCTCCCCACCTTCTTGCCAACTTTTTGTGGCGGAACGATTTGGAGAAGAAATCGCAATTCTAAAGTGGCGATCATCTGCGATGCGCTGATCAGGGCTTATAAAATTGAGCGTGTTTGAAAAACTGGCGATCAGTGCCAAAAAGTGGCTTATTGCTGCGCACCTGCCGATAATTTTTTTTCGTCAAAAAACCCCTATGATTTTTGCACTTATTGCCAGCTTTGCGGGGCTTACTGAATCGCTGTAGGCTTTTATGGCGAGAAGCTGCCGATAAGTGGCTTATCGCTGCTTTCAGCAACAAAGGATAGAAGAGTTCATGAGATATACCCTAGGGACTTCTAGGATAAGCCAGCTTTCTTCTCTAGCATTGCAATGGCTTGTGGTATTACAGCGAGAGAGCAGCAGTTTACTGTGTCAGTGTGAGAGTGTGTATGTGAGGGAAAAGGAGACAGGGGGTGCTCGGTTTGCTTATTACATTGCAAGTTGGAGAGTCAGCTGCTCTGACTTAACTGCGATGGAAATGCTACCTCCAGCTGTGCTCCTTTTAATGTCATGTGTTACTCCAAATATAGCTACCAGCCAACCACGCTGCTTGCTGCCTTTTAAAGTTTGCCCCTATAAAAAAATATATATACTGTATACATATATATTCTGTTTGCATATTTTTTTTTCTTTGTTAAAAAAATTAATGTATAGAATGCAGCAAACAAATGTAAAATAACTTAACTAGAAGTTAAGCAGATGTACTGTATAGGCTGTCTCTCTTTGAGTACAAAGTGATATCAAATACTGAGATGTGTGGAGTTCCGTCCATTAATCAGTTCAACAAAATAGCACTGCAAATTAAAAGGATATTGAATAAACATTGGGGTTTCCTTAAAAGAGATGCCATATGGAAAGAGATACTCCCAGAAAGACCACAGATTTACTTCAGAAGGGCATGAAATCTGAAGATGAAATTATCTCTGAGTTGTCCATTAGTAACAACACTAATCTTGCTAAGAATAGAGGTTTCTATTCTTGCTCCAACTGTATTTTTGTAAATACAATAAGAATGCAAAAACATTTTGATCGAACGTGACATCAAAGGAATATAAGATTCAATCATTTATTAATTGTCATTCAGTAGTTCATATATGATTTACCTAATTGAATGTCCCTGTTGGATATAGTATGTTGGCTGAACAGGCAGGGCATTACAAAGAAGACTCTATAAACACGTCTATAATATCACTCACAATGTGTCCAATCATTTAAAAATAAAACATAACCAAGATCAAAGAGGACTAAATGTTTGGCAATTGAATGCCCTGTAGCCAGTTAGAGGGGGGTGATAGGATCAACCAAATTTCTAAACGGGAATCCTATTGGATTTTTTAATTAAAATCACTGGACCAATTAGGGTTACATGTTGAGTTCGACATTGCAGCATTTTTGAAAGAGTGAGTCTTCAATATTTAAACAAACATTGTTTCTTTACCATCGTAATGTAATTCTGAGGAATATGTTGTGATATAGCGAGTGGCAAATTGGGAGCAGTCCCATTGTGCACAGGCTAGCAAAATGATCAATTGAGCAATAGTTATACGTCCAATATCTTTACATTCATCAATAGTGAGTCATATTAAGCTATTGTATGGAGGTAATTTTTAAGTGAGAGAAGCCAGTTTATTAAGGACAAAGTATTATAATGCTCCGGTTCCATCTTTTGAGGGTCATCTCCCTATTCCATTTATACATTTCCACAGCAGATATTAGGAGACATATTCTTAAATTCTGTCATGAGCATCGGTCAGATTGGTCCTGAATATTACAGATAATCAATCATTGCAATAGAAGGATGCCATGACATACTGTATATGGAGATGTGTTTTCCTGCAGGAAAATCTTTTGCTTTTAACTGTTATCAGATAAGTCACACCCAGTGACGAAGCCATAATGATTATGTATAAATAGAATCAAATCAATACATGTATAAATATTGACTTATTCAATAATACTAATATTGAAATTTATATTAATCATGAGTATTGGTCCCAATACATATATAAGGAAAATTAATTCATTAACATGAAGATTAAAGTGACTTTAGAGATATAACTAATTTAGGTTTGTAATTATTGTGATGGTGAAAGGGTACCCAGGCCAGTAAATAAAGGTATTTGGCCCGGCTGGGTGCCCCTGAGCCATATTGGGGAATTGTGATTGTCAGCCCTGCAACCCAATCATGGTAGAAACACTGTGTTTTGTGATAAAACTGTATATTTATGTCTTACAGGAGTGTTAAACAGCGGACATTTCACTGTTTCAGCACAGACCAGAATAGTAAGTCCGGGCAAGGGAATGAAATACAGTCAGGTCCCCTGGTAAATGACCGTGAACCCCAGAACCGGGGGGGGGGGTTAAGAGTAAACTAATTTTTAAGATTAAGTGTAAAACTGTGGCAGTGTTTTCATGTAAGCGTGTATTTGTGTAAATAGGTGAAAAAAGGCGCGAACAGCTATATATGAAGTAATAATAGTGGTGTAAATGATAAAATAAATATAAGTGATGACCAAAAAACCCACAGCTCAAACCTCACTGGTGGGACCTGTTTCACGGGTTCCAGAGTTTAGAAGTATCTCAGAACATCCAGGGGGAGCATATAATGGGTTGAGAAAACAAAACAAGATACACAAATTTAAGTGCAGACGTAATGCAATCAGTGAATAAATGTGGCAGTGTCTTGGCTCATATAGCTGTACTACTCACAGGACTAAAGTGTATATATAAGCAGTTGGCAAATAGGGTTGCCACCCTTGATGGTATAAAGGCACCGGACCCCTTATCGATACTCCGTCAGCATAAACCGCATGTATAAAGAGAGAGAAAACTACATAGTGCGATCAATAATATAAACTTTATATAAAAAATGAATGGGTAAAAAATGCGCACTTACAATGTGCTAATATAATAAAAGCATTGGTCACAAATTGTGAGTAGGAGTTGTCCCGAGCAGCTCACCGCCTCCCTGGGTCATCAGGCTGAATGCCACGGCACTGTATCCACGATCGGAGCCTCCCTCTGTGCGCCCGTCTGATCCTCTGACGTCACGGCTGCAGGTTAGGTTCAGCTACGGGTCGCCTCCAAGACCAAAATAGGTCTGCTGGTTTCCTCTACGCGTTTCGCCCAGCACCAGAAACTGTTCACGGCTTCGTCAGGAGAATATTGAGTAGCATGCTAGTGGCTGTTTAAATACCCTTTGGGAATGCTAATTAAGCTAAAACATTCAATAAATCAATTAAGATTGCACCTGGAGTTGGAGTTGAACATGGTTGGAAGTTATAATACTTTGTGTTATTAAAGACTAAATACCGTGGGATAACATTGTTGTGGACACAGTTTGTTCATACATTACGGCAGATATCATACATAAATCACAACTTTACCCTTAATGGGTATTATGAAATGTCATTCTGTATTTTACTTGCTAATAGATGTGATTGTCAGATTTAATATGTTTACTGCGATTTCAATCGCTTCAATAGGAGATGGGAAGGGGAGGAATCTTCTTGTAATGAACTCACTATGTATTTCAATATTAAGTGGTGATGATTACTTAAATAGTAATTGGTCAGTGTGTTAAGTCTGATCTAGAAACAAGGGAGGGCAAAGATCTCTATTGGGGTATTAGATGTAAACAATGTCCGATAAAGAGACTGATGAGGTCTGTATAGTAGAACAGGCAAATATATAAAGTATGGACTTGGTTGTGTCATTATAAATTCACACAATATTTAAAGGGAGTAGTGGTCAGGGATTATTTATATTCAATATTCAATACGAGATGGAACACGGTGTAAGAACGATACTAACGTTGATCACGTGCACATAAAAAGTGTGGACTAAGATGTGTAGTAATAAATTCTCATAACTCTTAAAGGGAGCAGTGATCCAGGTTTATATGTTATCAGCATTCAATATGGGATATAACACGATATGAATGAAAGGATCTAAGCCTACCATTAAAAAGTATGGTGTACGAATGACATTTCATTTACAGTGAATAAGAGAACATATATAGCAAGATAAACATAGACATAACAACATCGTATTGTGCTAGCACTATAGAGACTTGCTGCCATTTATGGATGCTGATCTGAAACGAGAAGCAGGTGAAAGAGCGAGGGACAACAGAGACAAGGCTAAACAGTATTAATATACAGTATCCAAAGGAGATTATTTCAAAAAAGGTGTGAGATCAATCTCAGCATTTAGACCTCTAGGGGCTAGTGTTTTGAGACGGTGGATCCAAAATGTTTCACGTTTTAATAGTTCCAAACCCCTATCTCCTCCCCTCCAATGGGGTAGGACATGTTCGATGGCTTTGTATTTTAGGCATGTCGGTTCACCACCATGGAATTCTGTGAAGTGATTAGGAATGCTGTGATTAGTTAATTTCCTCTTAATTCCACTAAGGTGTTCAATGATTCTTGTTCTTATAGGTCTTATTGTTTTGCCTATATACTGCAACTTGCAGGAACATTCTATCATGTAAATTACATGATCTGTCCTGCAAGTCATAGAGGTATTGATATCAAAAATTTCACCAGTAACACTAGAGTTGAATTTTGTTTGTTCCTGTGATTTAAACCGACATGCCTTACAATTAGTACAGCCAAAAAAACCTTTTTTGTTTATCCACATATTATCCTTGGATTTAGCCTCCCTGAGTGCACTAGGGGCTAGTTTGTTCTTGAGATTGCATGCTTTGGTGAAGATTACATTCGGTCTTTCAGGAATACTAGGGCCTAGGACGGGATCGTTTTTAAGAATATCCCAATGTTTGGAAATTATACTTCTCACTTTTCCAGCATCCCTACTGTATCCTGTTAGAAATGCAAAATCAAATTTGTTGTTCCTAGTTATGTCCTTTTTCTTAGGTATCAACAAGTCTCCTCTCTGTACTCCCTCTATCTCTCTCCTCACTGATTCAATTTTATCCTCACTGTAATTTTTTTCCAGAAATCTCTCTTTGATTTTTACAGATTGTGACTGATATTGTTCTATATCTGTACAGTTTCTTCTAATTCTAGTGAACTGGCTTGATGGTACATTATCCATCCATCTGGGCAAATGGCAGCTGTCTCTTCTAATAAAGTTGTTCTTGTCTATTTCTTTGAAGTATGTCTTAGTTTTTATTGTTCCTTCTTCAATATATATGTTCAAATCTAAAAAATTAATTTGTGTGTGACTCCATTCACTCGTGAATTGTAGATTGTGTGTGTTAACATTCATACTTTCAATAAATTTAATTAAAGTGTCTTCACCGCCCCTCCAAATAAAAATAATATCATCTATGTAGCGGCGATAAAGGACAAGATTCGCCACAAGCTCACCCTCCACCCAGATGTTGTCCTTCTCCCAATCTGACACAAATAAATTGGCGTAGCTTGGAGCGAATCTCGTCCCCATCGCCGTACCACATTTCTGCAAATAAAAATTCTGTGCATACCAAAAATAATTGTGCTCCAATATGAATTTTATACTTTCAATCAAAAAATCAATTTGTGATTCTGGTAGGTTGTCATCTGTTAGTAATACACGCCTGACTGTTTCACATCCCTGTGTGTGTTTAATGACTGTATAGAGTGAAGCTATATCACAAGTGGCTAGTATAAAGTGTTCTTCCCACTTCACCCTACTCAATAGGTTGAGTATATCAACAGTGTCTTTCAAATAAGCCCTTTGTTTCACCACATGTGGTTGCAAAATGGTGTCTATGTATAGCGAGAGGTTGGCAGTAAGTGAGTCAATCCCCGAGACTATTGGTCTTCCTGGGGGATTGACTACACTCTTATGGATCTTGGGAAGGAAATAAAAGACCGGCATCTTGGCTTTATTTTGATACAAAAAATTGTATTCCTTATCATCAAGTATGCCGGTCTCCTTTCCCCTATCCAACAATGTCTTTAGTTCTTCTGTGTAAGAAATGATAGGGTTAGAGGGCAATACAGTGTAGGTGTTGGTATCTCCCAATAGTCTAAGTGCCTCTAGTTCATAATTGACCCGATCCATAAGTACTATCCCCCCCCCTTTGTCTGCCTGTTTGATGACCAGTTCATGGTTCTCCATGAGTTCCTTAAGGGCCTCCTTCTCATCTTTGGTCAAGTTTTCTGATCTCTTATTGCCCTTTTCCTTGAGATCTGAATCTAGGGTTTCAAAGTCCTTGGTGACCATCTGAAAAAAGACATCCAAATGGTTGCCAGTGGCAAAATGGGGGTAAAAGGTGGATTTAGGTTTTAATCCTGTATGGATAAATTTTCTCTCCTCTTCTACCACTGGGGGCACTTCTTTAGTGTTGTGCTCTATGTGTCTCCCCAAAAAATATCGTTTCACAGTGAGTTTCCTAAGAAAGCGATTAGCATCTATATATAGATTGAAACTGCTATGTGTCTTCATTGGTGCAAAGGATAGTCCTTTTGATAGAACACTATTTTGTGTGTCTGATAGGGATATAGTACTGAGATTAATGACATTTTCAACATTTATTTTGCGCTCCTTTTGTTGTCTCGTGTGTTTTCGTCTACCCCTCTTTCCTCTGAGAGTCTTCCTCTTTTTGAGCTGCCCATTGATCCTTTCTCTGTCTGAGATTGCTTGTGACTTGGATCCCACAAATTGGAAGGGCCCTCTGCCCCTAAAAAAGAGGAATCTGTGCTATTTTGTTTTTTAAGATCTTTCTTATCTTTATTTTCCTTTCTCTCTTTGGAATCTAGGGAGTTAGTTCTGTTTTGCTGTTTTCTTGTCCTGTCTTCATCTCTTTTATCTTTTTTGGATTGATTAATAGGAGTGTAGTTCGCTCTGTCTCTACCTCTATATTCTTCTTTTTTCGGTGAGTATTGATTATCCCTAGTGGTTCTATCTCTTATCTGATGTTCAGATCTCTCCTCCCCTCCCCTCTCTGTATGTAATTTCTCACTCTCATAGTTGGTGTGTCTCTCTCCACGTTTGTCCTTTCTATAATCATTTTTGTAATACTTTTTAAAAGTTCTATTTTTGTTCCAACTTCTTTGTTCCCCCTTTCTGTAGTCTTCCTCATCTCTATGTAATTTCTGAGTTTTGTTGTTATCAGTATCTCTTTCTAAGGTCTCTATTTTTCTTTGTAGTGCAGTGTCTTTTTCTTTAAATTCTTTGGTGTTTTCAAAGGGGGTTAATTTATCTTTTATTACATTAATTTCTTCATCTAGTAGTTTAAGATGTGCCTTTTGTTGTTTTATTACTAGGTCAATCAACCCATGGGAACACCTATCAAGTAATTCGTTCCAACTTGCTAAGAAAGCCTCATCCTCTAAATCAAAGGATGGCTTCTTAAGCACTCTCAATCCTCTGGGTATAATGTCACATTCTTTATATTGTTGTAAAAACACAACGTCTAACCACTTTTTTGTATCTCTTATCATTAGTCTCTCAAGTTTAGTAAACTCATTGGTGATCATATTATCCACATTATCATCATTAGAAACTTCCACATCTGGTGTTTTATCAAAATTAATCTTTCTTAATAGTCTTTTAGAAAACACATTAACATTAGTAGTGCAGGTGTCCATAATGAAAAGCGTGCAGCCCACTCACCCAAAAAAACAGCCAGTATTTGTGTAAATAGGTGAAAAAAGGCGCGAACAGCTATATATGAAGTAATAATAGTGGTGTAAATGATAAAATAAATATAAGTGATGACCAAAAAACCCACAGCTCAAACCTCACTGGTGGGACCTGTTTCACGGGTTCCAGAGTTTAGAAGTATCTCAGAACATCCAGGGGGAGCATATAATGGGTTGAGAAAACAAAACAAGATACACAAATTTAAGTGCAGACGTAATGCAATCAGTGAATAAATGTGGCAGTGTCTTGGCTCATATAGCTGTACTACTCACAGGACTAAAGTGTATATATAAGCAGTTGGCAAATAGGGTTGCCACCCTTGATGGTATAAAGGCACCGGACCCCTTATCGATACTCCGTCAGCATAAACCGCATGTATAAAGAGAGAGAAAACTACATAGTGCGATCAATAATATAAACTTTATATAAAAAATGAATGGGTAAAAAATGCGCACTTACAATGTGCTAATATAATAAAAGCATTGGTCACAAATTGTGAGTAGGAGTTGTCCCGAGCAGCTCACCGCCTCCCTGGGTCATCAGGCTGAATGCCACGGCACTGTATCCACGATCGGAGCCTCCCTCTGTGCGCCCGTCTGATCCTCTGACGTCACGGCTGCAGGTTAGGTTCAGCTACGGGTCGCCTCCAAGACCAAAATAGGTCTGCTGGTTTCCTCTACGCGTTTCGCCCAGCACCAGAAACTGTTCACGGCTTCGTCAGGAGAATATTGAGTAGCATGCTAGTGGCTGTTTAAATACCCTTTGGGAATGCTAATTAAGCTAAAACATTCAATAAATCAATTAAGATTGCACCTGGAGTTGGAGTTGAACATGGTTGGAAGTTATAATACTTTGTGTTATTAAAGACTAAATACCGTGGGATAACATTGTTGTGGACACAGTTTGTTCATACATTACGGCAGATATCATACATAAATCACAACTTTACCCTTAATGGGTATTATGAAATGTCATTCTGTATTTTACTTGCTAATAGATGTGATTGTCAGATTTAATATGTTTACTGCGATTTCAATCGCTTCAATAGGAGATGGGAAGGGGAGGAATCTTCTTGTAATGAACTCACTATGTATTTCAATATTAAGTGGTGATGATTACTTAAATAGTAATTGGTCAGTGTGTTAAGTCTGATCTAGAAACAAGGGAGGGCAAAGATCTCTATTGGGGTATTAGATGTAAACAATGTCCGATAAAGAGACTGATGAGGTCTGTATAGTAGAACAGGCAAATATATAAAGTATGGACTTGGTTGTGTCATTATAAATTCACACAATATTTAAAGGGAGTAGTGGTCAGGGATTATTTATATTCAATATTCAATACGAGATGGAACACGGTGTAAGAACGATACTAACGTTGATCACGTGCACATAAAAAGTGTGGACTAAGATGTGTAGTAATAAATTCTCATAACTCTTAAAGGGAGCAGTGATCCAGGTTTATATGTTATCAGCATTCAATATGGGATATAACACGATATGAATGAAAGGATCTAAGCCTACCATTAAAAAGTATGGTGTACGAATGACATTTCATTTACAGTGAATAAGAGAACATATATAGCAAGATAAACATAGACATAACAACATCGTATTGTGCTAGCACTAT
This sequence comes from Ascaphus truei, assembly GCF_040206685.1. NCBI lineage: Eukaryota > Metazoa > Chordata > Amphibia > Anura > Ascaphidae > Ascaphus > Ascaphus truei. The sequence continues at coordinate 307,731,373 of NC_134485.1, read as the reverse complement.
AGAGACTTGCTGCCATTTATGGATGCTGATCTGAAACGAGAAGCAGGTGAAAGAGCGAGGGACAACAGAGACAAGGCTAAACAGTATTAATATACAGTATCCAAAGGAGATTATTTCAAAAATAATTGAATAATTGCGATTGAAATCGCAGTAAACATATTAAATCTGACAATCACATCTATTAGCAAGTAAAATACAGAATGACATTTCATAATACCCATTAAGGGTAAAGTTGTGATTTATGTATGATATCTGCCGTAATGTATGAACAAACTGTGTCCACAACAATGTTATCCCACGGTATTTAGTCTTTAATAACACAAAGTATTATAACTTCCAACCATGTTCAACTCCAACTCCAGGTGCAATCTTAATTGATTTATTGAATGTTTTAGCTTAATTAGCATTCCCAAAGGGTATTTAAACAGCCACTAGCATGCTACTCAATATTCTCCTGACGAAGCCGTGAACAGTTTCTGGTGCTGGGCGAAACGCGTAGAGGAAACCAGCAGACCTATTTTGGTCTTGGAGGCGACCCGTAGCTGAACCTAACCTGCAGCCGTGACGTCAGAGGATCAGACGGGCGCACAGAGGGAGGCTCCGATCGTGGATACAGTGCCGTGGCATTCAGCCTGATGACCCAGGGAGGCGGTGAGCTGCTCGGGACAACTCCTACTCACAATTTGTGACCAATGCTTTTATTATATTAGCACATTGTAAGTGCGCATTTTTTACCCATTCATTTTTTATATAAAGTTTATATTATTGATCGCACTATGTAGTTTTCTCTCTCTTTATACATGCGGTTTATGCTGACGGAGTATCGATAAGGGGTCCGGTGCCTTTATACCATCAAGGGTGGCAACCCTATTTGCCAACTGCTTATATATACACTTTAGTCCTGTGAGTAGTACAGCTATATGAGCCAAGACACTGCCACATTTATTCACTGATTGCATTACGTCTGCACTTAAATTTGTGTATCTTGTTTTGTTTTCTCAACCCATTATATGCTCCCCCTGGATGTTCTGAGATACTTCTAAACTCTGGAACCCGTGAAACAGGTCCCACCAGTGAGGTTTGAGCTGTGGGTTTTTTGGTCATCACTTATATTTATTTTATCATTTACACCACTATTATTACTTCATATATAGCTGTTCGCGCCTTTTTTCACCTATTTACACAAATACTGGCTGTTTTTTTGGGTGAGTGGGCTGCACGCTTTTCATTATGGACACCTGCACTACTAATGTTAATGTGTTTTCTAAAAGACTATTAAGAAAGATTAATTTTGATAAAACACCAGATGTGGAAGTTTCTAATGATGATAATGTGGATAATATGATCACCAATGAGTTTACTAAACTTGAGAGACTAATGATAAGAGATACAAAAAAGTGGTTAGACGTTGTGTTTTTACAACAATATAAAGAATGTGACATTATACCCAGAGGATTGAGAGTGCTTAAGAAGCCATCCTTTGATTTAGAGGATGAGGCTTTCTTAGCAAGTTGGAACGAATTACTTGATAGGTGTTCCCATGGGTTGATTGACCTAGTAATAAAACAACAAAAGGCACATCTTAAACTACTAGATGAAGAAATTAATGTAATAAAAGATAAATTAACCCCCTTTGAAAACACCAAAGAATTTAAAGAAAAAGACACTGCACTACAAAGAAAAATAGAGACCTTAGAAAGAGATACTGATAACAACAAAACTCAGAAATTACATAGAGATGAGGAAGACTACAGAAAGGGGGAACAAAGAAGTTGGAACAAAAATAGAACTTTTAAAAAGTATTACAAAAATGATTATAGAAAGGACAAACGTGGAGAGAGACACACCAACTATGAGAGTGAGAAATTACATACAGAGAGGGGAGGGGAGGAGAGATCTGAACATCAGATAAGAGATAGAACCACTAGGGATAATCAATACTCACCGAAAAAAGAAGAATATAGAGGTAGAGACAGAGCGAACTACACTCCTATTAATCAATCCAAAAAAGATAAAAGAGATGAAGACAGGACAAGAAAACAGCAAAACAGAACTAACTCCCTAGATTCCAAAGAGAGAAAGGAAAATAAAGATAAGAAAGATCTTAAAAAACAAAATAGCACAGATTCCTCTTTTTTAGGGGCAGAGGGCCCTTCCAATTTGTGGGATCCAAGTCACAAGCAATCTCAGACAGAGAAAGGATCAATGGGCAGCTCAAAAAGAGGAAGACTCTCAGAGGAAAGAGGGGTAGACGAAAACACACGAGACAACAAAAGGAGCGCAAAATAAATGTTGAAAATGTCATTAATCTCAGTACTATATCCCTATCAGACACACAAAATAGTGTTCTATCAAAAGGACTATCCTTTGCACCAATGAAGACACATAGCAGTTTCAATCTATATATAGATGCTAATCGCTTTCTTAGGAAACTCACTGTGAAACGATATTTTTTGGGGAGACACATAGAGCACAACACTAAAGAAGTGCCCCCAGTGGTAGAAGAGGAGAGAAAATTTATCCATACAGGATTAAAACCTAAATCCACCTTTTACCCCCATTTTGCCACTGGCAACCATTTGGATGTCTTTTTTCAGATGGTCACCAAGGACTTTGAAACCCTAGATTCAGATCTCAAGGAAAAGGGCAATAAGAGATCAGAAAACTTGACCAAAGATGAGAAGGAGGCCCTTAAGGAACTCATGGAGAACCATGAACTGGTCATCAAACAGGCAGACAAAGGGGGGGGGATAGTACTTATGGATCGGGTCAATTATGAACTAGAGGCACTTAGACTATTGGGAGATACCAACACCTACACTGTATTGCCCTCTAACCCTATCATTTCTTACACAGAAGAACTAAAGACATTGTTGGATAGGGGAAAGGAGACCGGCATACTTGATGATAAGGAATACAATTTTTTGTATCAAAATAAAGCCAAGATGCCGGTCTTTTATTTCCTTCCCAAGATCCATAAGAGTGTAGTCAATCCCCCAGGAAGACCAATAGTCTCTGGGATTGACTCACTTACTGCCAACCTCTCGCTATACATAGACACCATTTTGCAACCACATGTGGTGAAACAAAGGGCTTATTTGAAAGACACTGTTGATATACTCAACCTATTGAGTAGGGTGAAGTGGGAAGAACACTTTATACTAGCCACTTGTGATATAGCTTCACTCTATACAGTCATTAAACACACACAGGGATGTGAAGCAGTCAGGCGTGTATTACTAACAGATGACAACCTACCAGAATCACAAATTGATTTTTTGATTGAAAGTATAAAATTCATATTGGAGCACAATTATTTTTGGTATGCACAGAATTTTTATTTGCAGAAATGTGGTACGGCGATGGGGACGAGATTCGCTCCAAGCTACGCCAATTTATTTGTGTCAGATTGGGAGAAGGACAACATCTGGGTGGAGGGTGAGCTTGTGGCGAATCTTGTCCTTTATCGCCGCTACATAGATGATATTATTTTTATTTGGAGGGGCGGTGAAGACACTTTAATTAAATTTATTGAAAGTATGAATGTTAACACACACAATCTACAATTCACGAGTGAATGGAGTCACACACAAATTAATTTTTTAGATTTGAACATATATATTGAAGAAGGAACAATAAAAACTAAGACATACTTCAAAGAAATAGACAAGAACAACTTTATTAGAAGAGACAGCTGCCATTTGCCCAGATGGATGGATAATGTACCATCAAGCCAGTTCACTAGAATTAGAAGAAACTGTACAGATATAGAACAATATCAGTCACAATCTGTAAAAATCAAAGAGAGATTTCTGGAAAAAAATTACAGTGAGGATAAAATTGAATCAGTGAGGAGAGAGATAGAGGGAGTACAGAGAGGAGACTTGTTGATACCTAAGAAAAAGGACATAACTAGGAACAACAAATTTGATTTTGCATTTCTAACAGGATACAGTAGGGATGCTGGAAAAGTGAGAAGTATAATTTCCAAACATTGGGATATTCTTAAAAACGATCCCGTCCTAGGCCCTAGTATTCCTGAAAGACCGAATGTAATCTTCACCAAAGCATGCAATCTCAAGAACAAACTAGCCCCTAGTGCACTCAGGGAGGCTAAATCCAAGGATAATATGTGGATAAACAAAAAAGGTTTTTTTGGCTGTACTAATTGTAAGGCATGTCGGTTTAAATCACAGGAACAAACAAAATTCAACTCTAGTGTTACTGGTGAAATTTTTGATATCAATACCTCTATGACTTGCAGGACAGATCATGTAATTTACATGATAGAATGTTCCTGCAAGTTGCAGTATATAGGCAAAACAATAAGACCTATAAGAACAAGAATCATTGAACACCTTAGTGGAATTAAGAGGAAATTAACTAATCACAGCATTCCTAATCACTTCACAGAATTCCATGGTGGTGAACCGACATGCCTAAAATACAAAGCCATCGAACATGTCCTACCCCATTGGAGGGGAGGAGATAGGGGTTTGGAACTATTAAAACGTGAAACATTTTGGATCCACCGTCTCAAAACACTAGCCCCTAGAGGTCTAAATGCTGAGATTGATCTCACACCTTTTTTGAAATAATCTCCTTTGGATATATCCCATATTGAATGCTGATAACATATAAACCTGGATCACTGCTCCCTTTAAGAGTTATGAGAATTTATTACTACACATCTTAGTCCACACTTTTTATGTGCACGTGATCAACGTTAGTATCGTTCTTACACCGTGTTCCATCTCGTATTGAATATTGAATATAAATAATCCCTGACCACTACTCCCTTTAAATATTGTGTGAATTTATAATGACACAACCAAGTCCATACTTTATATATTTGCCTGTTCTACTATACAGACCTCATCAGTCTCTTTATCGGACATTGTTTACATCTAATACCCCAATAGAGATCTTTGCCCTCCCTTGTTTCTAGATCAGACTTAACACACTGACCAATTACTATTTAAGTAATCATCACCACTTAATATTGAAATACATAGTGAGTTCATTACAAGAAGATTCCTCCCCTTCCCATCTCCTATTGAAGCGATTGAAATCGCAGTAAACATATTAAATCTGACAATCACATCTATTAGCAAGTAAAATACAGAATGACATTTCATAATACCCATTAAGGGTAAAGTTGTGATTTATGTATGATATCTGCCGTAATGTATGAACAAACTGTGTCCACAACAATGTTATCCCACGGTATTTAGTCTTTAATAACACAAAGTATTATAACTTCCAACCATGTTCAACTCCAACTCCAGGTGCAATCTTAATTGATTTATTGAATGTTTTAGCTTAATTAGCATTCCCAAAGGGTATTTAAACAGCCACTAGCATGCTACTCAATATTCTCCTGACGAAGCCGTGAACAGTTTCTGGTGCTGGGCGAAACGCGTAGAGGAAACCAGCAGACCTATTTTGGTCTTGGAGGCGACCCGTAGCTGAACCTAACCTGCAGCCGTGACGTCAGAGGATCAGACGGGCGCACAGAGGGAGGCTCCGATCGTGGATACAGTGCCGTGGCATTCAGCCTGATGACCCAGGGAGGCGGTGAGCTGCTCGGGACAACTCCTACTCACAATTTGTGACCAATGCTTTTATTATATTAGCACATTGTAAGTGCGCATTTTTTACCCATTCATTTTTTATATAAAGTTTATATTATTGATCGCACTATGTAGTTTTCTCTCTCTTTATACATGCGGTTTATGCTGACGGAGTATCGATAAGGGGTCCGGTGCCTTTATACCATCAAGGGTGGCAACCCTATTTGCCAACTGCTTATATATACACTTTAGTCCTGTGAGTAGTACAGCTATATGAGCCAAGACACTGCCACATTTATTCACTGATTGCATTACGTCTGCACTTAAATTTGTGTATCTTGTTTTGTTTTCTCAACCCATTATATGCTCCCCCTGGATGTTCTGAGATACTTCATGTAAGCGTGTGAAAGGAAAAATGGTTTTAAAACCTAGCAGTAGAAGCATAGCAGGAGGCTTTTTGCTAACTTTCGCTAGGAAGCTCCTAGCACCATGAGATTTGCTGTGAGCACTGTTCAGATAAAATCAGGAACTATCACGTTGCACAATTTTGATAAAGTTATATAAAAAATGGATGAATGAAAGTCCCCCTAATTTAATTGTACTAACATGTTAGCATACGGGGATTCTCATCTAACATGCCAGAGACAGAGTGGCTACTCCGCCCTGTAAAGCTTCAAAGGCAGTCCAGGATATGGAAGTGTTAAACCTTTTGTTACCAAGGAGGGAAAAGGCAGGGAAATTTCCATATGCCATCCTGGTCAGCTTCAAAGGCGATCCATGATATGGAGGTGGTAAACCTTTTGTTAGCAAGGAGGGGGAAAGGAAGAAAATTTCAAAGCCACCCTGGCAAATGGCTGCTCTGCCCAGACTGAGCAGCGCCAGGTAGAGGGGACGGGCCTCATATGCTAAGCGGCTAAGGTGAAAACATGACCAGAGCAGACTGAGAAGCCCCTCTGCCAGGTTTGCAAAGTAGTGGCAACTCTGTGATAGGGGGAAGGAATTATTCCCCCAAAGTAGATTGGCTGCATGGGTTAAGAATAGGCCTGTTTAGTGCATAAAAAACCCTGCAGCCCATGGGGGAGCAGTTCCATCATGTAACAAGTTTTCATCATTCAGTGAAAGATTCATCCTGTAACCAGACTTAACAGCTTAACTAGTAAGTGTATTTTTCGTTGTAATTCTAAGCTGTGTATGTTCATTCTGTAAATAAATTACAATTTATTTTTATCTCTTGCTTTGCTCAATCAAAGGATCCAGGTATTAAGGTGTTAAAAGTGCTGGTCTCCCATGACAATTATATTGATATATTGATTGAAGTCATGAGAAATATTGAATATATATCCCAATGATCCACTCATATGAGGATGGACATACAATTATGGAGTAATTGGTTGTTCATACATTAATTGTCACTATTCAATACGTGCAAATGTTATACATTTAATGTATTATGTTTATATTATCTCGCTGACATCATGTTATTAAGAGTGTATAGTAACATTGGATGTTATCATGTATGTTCTGTTTGTTAGATTTGAAATTTAAATATCTTGTCATGTGTGTCCCGATTTGTAAGGAATTCATATCAAGTGGACATTGATTGAACACAATCATGAGTTTATTAAGAAGATTAGAAGTTTGGGTATAAATATCAGCTTGCACTTATCATCTGCAATACACTTGACCAAGAGACAGAAAGGTCTTGAAATGCGTAGGATGATTTTTGGACTCTTGGGGACTGTGATGGTGAAGGGGTTAACCAGGCTCATAAATAAAGGTCAAGCCTACTTGGTTAACCCTGACCCATGAGTTAGGGTCTTAGGCCGAGTCCATAGATGGACAGGCCGCGCTGAGCCATGCGGACGCTCCGCGCTGAGCCCCTGCATCCTCAATGAGGATGCCTTGGGAGGGGGCTCACGCGAGCGTCCGCAGGCATGCTGAGGCGCTGGATTTTTCAGCTGACAGCCAAGTTGTTTTTCAGAGCGCTGTCGGCTGAAAACATTCAATCAGCGTGGAGCAGCGTCAACGTCATGGCGCCGACGTCACGTGCGTCGCGGGCGATTGGCCCAGTGATGTCACTGCCCCGCCTCCCTCAGTCTCCCCCCGCCTCCAATCGCGCCCGCTGGCTCGCCTGCATGGGCATGAAATCGCGCAGATTTCAGCAGGCGAGCCTCAGCGTCAGCCCGGTCCAGCCTTGCTTCCCTTTCTATGGCCCCAGCCTTAGAGTGTCAACTCTGGGACCCAGATGTCGAAAATGTATTACTGCAACTGTATACTAATTTTTCGACAATAAAGATTTATTTGACTTTTGCCTTTACTGGGGTGCTGGGATCTAGAGATTTCTAGGATGTAAGTTTCAGGGTTGGTTTGTCTGAGAAAGTCTTTACAGAATGTGGCTATGTATTGGGTTTCCAAAGTCATGGGACACCCCAAAAGTTGTCTCCGGGGATTGAGTGAGATTCTCGGATACAGCCAAGCACATTACTCCACCAAACCCTGACTCTGGAAGCGTCATTACAGCTCACCACCAGGATCCCTGCTGCAGCATCATCCAGACAAGGTAAATGGGTATGAAGGGGATATCTTCAGCTATTCACGGAAACCCTAGTGTAGAAGGGGTTCCCCAATATAGCAGAGATACCCCGATACATACCCAGGTACTCTGAATCTAGTGTAGGGGTTCAGAGTCTGCTCCAGCTAGGTTATAAAGCTGAGAAAGTATTAAAGTGTCTAAACTTTTTAAGTTATTTTCTCATGTGTGCCAAGAATGGGGCTAGTGATTGTAGGGAATATGCAATCACTCCATACCTGGCACCAGAATAGGAACTCATAATGTTTAGCACACAGAAACAGGACACAATATATTTTATTAAATGGTTATAGTTTAATGTTTCTATATATATTGGTAACCTGTATATGAACTGAAGGATTTTCTAAGTCATGGATTCCAGCCAGGCCAGATGGCAACCAAGTTTGGTGCATCTGTGTCTGTGCGGAGTCCGTACTTGAAAGACTCAGGGATGCCAAGGTGTTAGAACAGGAGGGGTACTGCAGTTCTGCCTGAGTACCCACATCCTGGGCTAACACAGGGCTATCCGGCAACCATTTGCCAGAACCCAGACTCTGTGGAGCCTGGGCAGTGGGTGGGCTCAGTATGCAAAGAGGCAAAGGTGCCAGGTTGGCGCATGCCCCTTTTACAGACTGAAAAAAAGGTGCCCTCCCAGCTTTACAACCGAGCAAATTGGTGATTGGCTGGCAGGAGAATTCCCACGCTCTGAAAGGCTGTTCAGTTTAGTGAATAAAAGCCTGAAAGCTTTAAGAGAGCCCAAAGCCAATGAGAAGTGCAGATTCTTAGCGTCAAACCAAAAGCTGCAAATTCAAGGATGGTCAGAACTGAATAGACGCGAGCCGGCTTCAAAGATTTTCAAGTCAGAAAAGTTACTAAGTCCCGCTTTTTAGAACGTTGCGGTCGCATTGCATGCCGAAAACAGTTCCAGGACTTTTGCGAGTAACCACCGGTCATTGTAAAGTGCTCTAAAAAGTTAATCTTAAGGAATTTCGTTACGAAAATGGATTTATTCGTTAGCCCCGTTCCCAGTAAGTGTGATTAACTTGAATTGTGTAACTTTGTGTCTCTGTCTTCTATGAGAAATACATTACCATTTTTTTTACCATCTTGTTTCGCTCAATCTGTTATCCCGGTAATAAAAAGGTGTTAAGAAACTTGGTCTCCCGAGACAGGGACACTGTAGCTAAATCCTGAGAGCATTGATGTCCTCAGGTGCAGGTGCAGCCGGGGAGGGAAAGTCTGATCCCAGGCATGCAGCCGTCGATCATAGAACGCCGCTCTACATAGAGGAAACATTAAGGAAATTCCAGCTTATCACACATCACACATCACAGTTCACTTTGCAGCATATTATCTTATTGCAGTATTTTATTGTTTTACTAACCCAAGACATAATATTCCTATGGAATATGTTTTCTTAGCACTGAAGTGTTCAGTCCATTATAATTGCAGGTAGAAAGGGTAGAAAAGAACCCTGTGTAGCACTCAAGTTCACCCTCTGGTGATTAGTGTGTGATTTAAAACATAAACTTTATTTAATACAACACATATATAAAATAATGGGTGTTAAAATGACGTACTAGAGGTCATAGGATCGTAATACTGACAGCCATGGGGCTCGTGATCAATATAATAGATTTCTCCTGTTATGTATCAATATCATATATTTATCATAGCCTAAATTTACTTATTAATTAATCAAAAGGATTATCAATTGACTGGAGAGGTATTTCAAATCTCCCCACTCTGACCCCGTTTTTTAGCATGAATTTGTGAATACATCTAACCATGTCTATAGACTTTATACCAGTACTGCAGAGGTTAATTAAACTAGCAATTGTATAGGGTATATAAAGCAACACTGGAAGGGGGGGGTCCATACTCCTGACGAAGCCAGCCATTCCATTGGCGAAACGCGTAGAGTGGACCCGCCCAGGAGGTGAGAGGATTGGTGCCCGCGAACTGCCAATCAACCGCCGAACCGGAAGTGACGCGACGGAGCTGATCGTGCAGACCGGAAGTGACGCGACGCACCGGAGAGACCGCAGCTGGAGATCCCCACACTGCCTGGGTGTAGCAGGGAGCCTGCGGAGGAGAACTATCCAGGATATCGGCGGTGCGGTGAGCTGAGGCAACCATCCCTACCCTCCCATCACTTATATAGTGAAAAACGCTTATTTTGTTTTTAAATATTGTGAGTGCACATTTTATATCCTTTCATAAAGTTTTTTGTATACCATTGATCTGCACCATGGAGGTCTGTTTTTATCTTTCCATGTACACCTGCTAATGATACCCCAGTTCCAGCCACCTCCTGTGTTTACTCAGAGGGACCCACCAGATTCTACTGATCACGCCACTATACATATCCTACCTACATCCTGTGAGTAGGCAGCACTTAGAGGCCAAGCATCACAATCATCTCACACCTGTACATTCCAGTCTGCACTTAGTGTGTTTTCTTGTTGTGTTTTCTCCCACATGCTCCCCCTGGGTTGAGAAAATATCGTATGTATCAATATCACACAAGAAACTAAATAAAAATCCTGATATAAACCTCAGGGGGGGGGGGAAAGGTAGGGTTTACTCGATGGTGTACTGTATCACCAAGTCACACTAGGCAGTATATGCATAAACCATATGTGGTAATGTTGTGACTGGTGGTGACTGGTGTACTCTGAAACAAATATATTGTGCACCAGTAGGTCTCAATGTGCAGTCAGAAAAAACCTCCTCACTCGTAATGAATGTGCGCACAGTACTGTGTGAAGCTGATCACAGGTAACCTCCTGAGGTTCACAATATAGGCATATAATACCCTATAGTGACCTCAGCGACACTGTCACAAATAGTGATAGTTGATAATGTGCTTCAAGTGTGATGGTGGGCACCCTTATATGATAAGTTATGCACATAGATTAACACTGCTTATGAGGAGGCGGAGGCTGTGTATAATAATAATGGTAGCTCAATAGCAGTATACTACAGCACATATCTAACAGGACTACACTAAGTACTGAGTAAGGAGCAATGACCCTAACAATATTCAGTGGAAAGAGGCTTTAAATGTCCATCGGGGCACTAGTAGCCTGTGTAACAGCGCGGGCAGGACACCGCATCAACTCGCGGACAGAGACATGAATGCGGAAGTGATTTCAGCCCTGCGCGTGCACGTGTGGGGACAGAGCTGACGCGCGCATTTCGCGAGGGGCTTTCTCAAGGCGAAACAGTAAGAGTTACTAAGGGTACCCTGCAGGTGAGCAGGTATATATAGGGAGCCTCCAGATTGGGGACGTCACTACTTAACCCTTGAAGTGCCCGGCTATGCGTGGAGCTGCAGCAGGATCGCAGTACTGTAAGTATACCCCAGTGTGTGACTGCAGAGCTGGCACAATAAAGATGTATCTGTCTGACTCTTAATTATTACTAGTATTGTAGTTGCAGATAAGTCAGACTCTGACACAAGTAGAGATGAGGTACACTCTATTTGGACTACAAGGGTAATATACAGCTGGTGCAGTATATACAGTTTAGTAAGTAATGTGAGGGGATACTAGGGTCCAGAGATGCCCTAGATGGATTATTTAATGATAAAGTAATAGATTAATAGTCAGGATCTGGAAAAACCTGATATAGGCACAGCAGAGTAGAAAATACATCTGTTATTATACACATAGATGAAAGTGTATATAATGAACTTGACAGAGCACCCAACGTAGTGGCAGTCACAAAAAAGGAGTGTACAGGCATCCCTCATTGAGACCTCTCGGAGAGAGTGTTCCAAGTGTGTAAATCCATCTAGACTCTTTTTGGAGTAGGACCTTGTCCCAATCTCCTTTTCTCTGTCCTCGCAAAGGGTGTTCGATCCCGCAAAAAGAGACCGCCTTGAGATCACCATCATGACACAGATTAACATGTCTCGACAGTGGTTTATCAGCCTTATTCCTGATGGTGCTGATATGTTCCAGCACCCTTAGTTTCAGACATCTACTAGTTTTTCCAACATATACCTTCCCGCATATACATTTGCCCTGATATATGACCCCAGTACTCAGGCAGTTAATAAAGCTGCGTATTGGGTACCGCTTGGTATCGTCCCAATTACCAAATTGTTTAGCGGTGGTCATATACTGACATGCCTTGCATCTCTGGCAGGTGTATGTTCCGGTAGGTTTTGGAAGAAGCCAGGTCCTAGGTGTCTCTTCCACATAATGACTATGTACCAGTAGGTTGCGCAAATTCTTTGCCCGTCTACTGGTCATTGATGGATAGTCTCTTGTGACCCCCTTTAGCAGGTCGTCTGCTCTAAGGATGTGCCAGTGTTTCCTCAGGATAGCTCATGCTTTAGGCCATTCTCGATTAAAAGTGCCAATAAAGCGAACCACTCGATCTTTTGGACTGGGTGGTTTGTCCATAATGAGTGATCTCCGTGCAGTATATTTAGCTCTCTTATAAGCCTTTTTGATACTCCTTCTGCTATAGCCCCTGTCCTCAAAGCGTTGTTTCATCTTGATGGATTGGCGGTCAGTGCTACAGTTCCTTCTTTTCCGAAGGAACTGGCCCGTTGGTATGCCATTGACCTGAGCTCTTGGGTGATGGCAACTTGCTTCCATTAGGTTATTAGTAGCTGTCGCTTTCCGATAAATGGTGGTGTGAAGAAAACCATCATTCCCCCTCGAGATCCGCAGGTCTAGAAAGCACATGGTATCTTTGTTGTGTTCCAGAGTAAGATGTAAGTTGAACATGTACTGTTCAGTGTACTGATAAACTCTTTGAGAGCTCCCTCTGGGCCCCGCCACAGGACAAACACATCGTCGATGTAGCGGACCCAGAGGTCAATATGCTCTGTGTGTACCTCCATTTCTTCAGTGAATACTACCTGGGATTCCCACCATCCCAGGTAGAGGTTGGCATAAGTAGGGGCACATTTGGTTCCCATTGCCGTACCCCTCAATTGGTGATACACTCTGTTGTCAAAGAGAAAATAGTTTCTGGTTAACACAAACTTGAGCAGTTCTAAGGTAAAGATATTATGTTTCGTGTACCAGCCACCCCTGTACCTATAGACTACGCTGGAGGGCTTGGTGGGAAATATTCAGCTTTGAAAACTACCTAGCAGCTGAATTGATCCCCAGAGGCCTACGTGCTAATGTTGCCCCAGCACATAATATAGTGGACCCAGATTTCATTAGATCATGGGAGCTGGTTCTCAAACAATGCTCCATCATGCTCATGAACCTTTTACTGGAGTTTCAGAAAGAAAAACTCAAAAAGATAGAAAGTGAACTTGAGCTGAAACACTCTGAAGTAGACACCTGGAGGCCCAACCCCAAATTTAGCAAACTTGAGGGGAAATTAGAAACTAACCTAGATAAGTTTGCAAAAGAACTCAAGGAGCGCAAACGAATTAAGTTCACCAGGGATAAAAAGGACTTCCATGAGAATAAAATCTTCCGCTATAATCTTATTAAGAAGAAGTCTAAACCTAAGCCACCCGACCAGACCTCATCTACTGAGTAGGAAGTGATTGATAGTGAAGATGAAAGACCTAATTCACTTCTGACTGAGGGCATGACAAATCAGCTAGCCTCCACCTCCCACCCTCCCCCTCCTCAGGTTCCTTTTTTGGAACAGCACAGGACGGCATCAGGCCCAAGAGGAAGAGGAAAACAAGACGAGGAAAAGGTCTGGGTACTAAGGAGCAGAGCCACCGGGTCACAATACCCGAGAAAGAGGGGGAAGCCTCCGAGATACTAGACAGTGCCAAATTACAAATAGTTAACCTATCCAACACGACCCTTACTGAACATCACCTCCAGCTACTTAGAAAAGGCCTGTCCTTTTCACCCTCAACAAGCATGGACCTATTTGAATGGGTTAAAGACTTTAACCTATTCGGTAGAAAAATCAAACTCCATAAGTTTTTCCGAATGAGAGAAATTAGAATAGCCAACTCATTGGATATTACTCCCCTTGATACTCAGGATATGGAGATTTGTCAAGACCTAGAAGCACTATTAGAAGAGAGCAGTAGACCCCCAGGGGAAGGGCCATTCACTAATCTACGTCCTAACTCTAAGTTTGTACCATTTAGTGAGAATTTCGCTAATATCGATGTATTCATTGATTTGGTAACCACGGATTTGGAACATCTCAGCTTGGTTAGATTACCAGACAACCTGACTATACAGGAAATAAAGGCACTGAAAGATCTGGCCTCAAATGAAACTATAGTCATTAAACCCTCAAACAAGGGAGGGAATCTGGTGATCCTCAATAGAAGCGATTATAAAAAGGAGAATCTAAGACTCCTAGCGGACCCCAAGTGTTACGAGGTATTGGGAGGGGATCCCACCAATACTTTCAATAAAGAACTAAATACAATTTTGCAGAAAGGGCTAGATGACAAGGTCATCGATAAGAATGAATTAGCCTACATATGGGTGAAAACACCGAAAATCGCTACTTTTTATAGTTTACCCAAACTGCATAAGAACAAGGTCCCCCCACCTGGTAGACCAATCGTATCAGGAATAGGAAGCCTCACTGAACGGGCTGGTGCCTATATTGATAAGATTCTGAGACCCTTCGTGGTGACCCTACCATCCTACCTTAAGGACACCAAAGATGTCCTTAAGAGATTAGATGATGTTTGCATCAGCGAAGACACGATACTTGTGAGTTTAGACGTAGAAGGTCTTTAACAAGTATTGACCATGACTATGGCCTCAAAGCAGTATCCCACTTTCTTAACACCAGGGGTGGCTGGTACACGAAACATAATATTTTTACCTTGGAACTGCTCAAGTTTGTGTTAACTAGAAACTATTTTCTCTTTGACAACAGAGTGTACCACCAATTGAGGGGTACGGCAATGGGCACCAAATGTGCCCCTACTTATGCCAACCTCTACCTGGGATGGTGGGAATCCCAGGTAGTATTCACTGAAGAAATGGAGGTACACACAGAGCATATTGATCTCTGGGTCCGCTACATCGACGATGTGTTTGTCCTGTGGCGGGGCCCAGAGGGAGCTCTCAAAGAGTTTATCAGTACACTGAACACTAACATGTTCAACTTACATCTTACTCTGGAACACAACAAAGATACCATGTGCTTTCTAGACCTGCGGATCTCGAGGGGGAATGATGGTTTTCTTCACACCACCATTTATCGGAAAGCGACAGCTACTAATAACCTATTGGAAGCAAGTAGCCATCACCCAAGAGCTCAGGTCAATGGCATACCAACGGGCCAGTTCCTTCGGATAAGAAGGAACTGTAGCACTGACCAAGAGTTTGAACGCCAATCCATCAAGATGAAACAACGCTTTGAGGACAGGGGCTATAGCAGAAGGAGTATTAAAAAGGCTTATAAGAGAGCTAAATATACTGCACGGAGATCACTCATTATGGACAAACCACCCAGTCCAAAAGATCGAGTGGTTCGCTTTATTGGCACTTTTAATCGAGAATGGCTTAAAGCACGAGCTATCCTGAGGAAACACTGGCACATCCTTAGAGCAGACGACCTGCTAAAGGGGGTCACAAGAGACTATCCATCAATGACCAGTAGACGGGCAAAGAATTTGCGCAACCTACTGGTACATAGTCATTATGTGGAAGAGACACCTAGGACCTGGCTTCCTCCAAAACCTACCGGATCATACACCTGCCAGAGATGCAAGGCATGTCAGTATATGACCACCACTAAACAATTTGGTAATTGGGACGATACCAAGCGGTACCCAATACGCAGCTTTATTAACTGCCTGAGTACTGGGGTCATATATCAGGGCAAATGTATATGCGGGAAGGTATATGTTGGAAAAACTAGTAGATGTCTGAAACTAAGGGTGCTGGAACATATCAGCACCATCAGGAATAAGGCTGATAAACCACTGTCGAGACATGTTAATCTGTGTCATGATGGTGATCTCAAGGCGGTCTCTTTTTGCGGGATCGAACACCCTTTGCGAGGACAGAGAAAAGGAGATTGGGACAAGGTCCTACTCCAAAAAGAGTCTAGATGGATTTACACACTTGGAACACTCTCTCCGAGAGGTCTCAATGAGGGATGCCTGTACACTCCTTTTTTGTGACTGCCACTACGTTGGGCGCTCTGTCAAGTTCATTATATACACTTTCATCTATGTGTATAATAACAGATGTATTTTCTACTCTGCTGTGCCTATATCAGGTTTTTCCAGATCCTGACTATTAATCTATTACTTTATCATTAAATAATCCATCTAGGGCATCTCTGGACCCTAGTATCCCCTCACATTACTTACTAAACTGTATATACTGCATCAGCTGTATATTACCCTTGTAGTCCAAATAGAGTGTACCTCATCTCTACTTGTGTCAGAGTCTGACTTATCTGCAGCTACAATACCAGTAATAATTAAGAGTCAGACAGATACATCTTTATTGTGCCAGCTCTGCAGTCACACACTGGGGTATACTTACTGCGATCCTGCTGCAGCTCCACGCATAGCCGGGCACTTCAAGGGTTAAGTAGTGACGTCACCAATCTGGAGGCTCCCTATATATACCTGCTCACCTGCAGGGTACCCTTAGTAACTCTTACTGTTTCGCCTTGAGAAAGCCCCTCGCGGAACGTGCGCGTCGGCTCTGTCCCCACACGTGCACACGCAGGGCTGAAATCACTTCCGCATTCATGTCTCTGTCCGCGAGTTGATGCGGTGTCCTGCCCGCGCTGTTACACAGGCTACTAGTGCCCCGATGGACATTTAAAGCCTCTTTCCACTGAATATTGTTAGGGTCATTGCTCCTTACTCAGTACTTAGTGTAGTCCTGTTAGATATGTGCTGTAGTATACTGCTATTGAGCTACCATTATTATTATACACAGCCTCCGCCTCCTCATAAGCAGTGTTAATCTATGTGCATAACTTATCATATAAGGGTGCCCACCATCACACTTGAAGCACATTATCAACTATCACTATTTGTGACAGTGTCGCTGAGGTCACTATAGGTTATTATATGCCTATATTGTGAACCTCAGGAGGTTACCTGTGATCAGCTTCACACAGTACTGTGCGCACATTCATTACTAGTGAGGAGGTTTTTTCTGACTGCACATTGAGACCTACTGGTGCACAATATATTTGTTTCAGAGTACACCAGTCACCACTAGTCACAACATTACCACATATGGTTTATGCATATACTGCCTAGTGTGACTTGATGATACAGTACACCGTCGAGTAAACCCTACCTTTTCACCCTCACTGAGGTTTATATCAGGATTTTTATTTAGTTTCCTGTGTGATATTGATACATAACAGGAGACATCTATTATATTGATCACGAGCCCCATGGCTGTCAGTATTACGATCCTATGACCTCTAGTACGTCATTTTAACACCCATTATTTTATATATGTGTTGTATTAAATAAAGTTTATGTTTTAAATCACACACTAATCACCAGAGGGTGAACTTGAGTGCTACACAGGGTTCTTTTCTACCCTTTCTACCTATTCAGTGTATACCCAGAGCACCGTTCACCGTTCATTTTCTATGAGGCAGCAGCAGGGGCTCCCCTATTACATTATAATTGCAGTACTGTTTTCCTCTTGACTAAGTAGTCAAAGATAATGCACTATTAGTGCCCTATTTTTGTTTTGTCTTTATCATTTACATACATGCTGGAGTGCCGTGAGAATATTCTGGAGCCACGCATCAGCATAACAGACCAGGAAGGATCCACGGAAGAACTATCTGTTTGCGGTCCATTTTGGGTTGTCATCCTTGGTGCCATACAGGTCTTTTTTGTTATCAGTAGGTTTATTTGAAATTCCATTTCATGGCTCAGTTTCTTTTGTCAGCACCTCTTTTCCTGTATAAAAAAATCTATTGCATTTTACAAATATACATGAATGAACCAGACATGCTAAACTTTTTGTAAAACATTACCTCTTTCTATTTACCTTATAATAATGTAACAGTTCTTCCATGAAATATTCATTCCATTGTCACTGTCTCATAGCCACGGGAGACAGAAGCATGTTTTGATCAAGACTTTTATACTCTTTTTCTAAGTAAATGTCATATTGCATTTGTAAGATTTTGTTTAATCAGCTCAGCATGTTTCCATTGATAATAAATAAGAAAATGCAGCTGGAAGCTTGAAATCTTATTTGACATGCCTGTGCAGTGATCTTCTTTACATCAGACAATACAGTAGTATACAGTAACACTGATTACTATTTCTCTTTTTTTCTGCTAAAGCTTCAAAAATGAATAAGTTAATTAAGAGATTATACTTCATTTATTTTCAAAATAACTTAATTAAAAAAAAGAAAGGGCATTGTCCCACAGAAAAAAAATCACCTCTATCACTTGGCCATTCCATTAGTAAGGAGAAATGAGTGAGACATATTGAAAATGTTAGAAGTCTCAAGAGGTAAAGTAAATGTTGCAATGATAAATTATCCTTGGGTTAAACGTAGAAGCATACGAGTATAATAAGAGATCAGAGTAGAGATACAGTATATAGAGGTGTAAAAGCGTGTAGAGTCCTACTGTAAATGAAATTGTGATCTTTGTTTAGTCAATACAGAGATTAAAATGGAAGTCAGCAAAGAGATTTCAGGAGGAAACAAGAATATCTGATTCTAGAAGAGAAAGATGAGTTTCAAGCGGCAGCATTTTAAGTCGATTGTAAGTGCGAAATTTGTTAGATGAGGAGGCCAGATATCATGATTCCCTCCCACAGTACTCCTTGCCAAGCGTGTGTGTGGGAACACAGAGAGTTACAGAAGTTACTGACTCTGGCTCTTAAGAACTAGATTAGTTAACATGGCCAGCTGCTATACTCGGTTGGATATAAAACCCCACCCATACTGTTTGGTCTTACTTGTTAAACTTTCTGTTTTACTGGTCAGTAGGTAGGTTCTTCTTGTTTTCCTTGGATTGCAATCTTTCCTTTTCTGTTGTATTCACGCTTCCCATTCCAAATGATTATTGGGTACTGTACTTTCTTATTTGTTAATTTGTATTCCTGTAGCACTATTTTTGTCCCCTGTTTACTATTTTGTCTCTTGCTACAATTACTGTTGCAAATAGCATTGCAGCTTCTTGCAATTTACTTTAGTTTGTCTAATTTTTCCCTTAACACTTTGTGCCCCGTGTGACAGGGCCTTAACCCCTGTCTAAAAGTGCTCAAAATATAAAGCCTGTATCTGATTTAAGAGTCCAGCACGGAGCTGTTTAATTGCAGCAACAGTCATTAGCCAATCTTCACCTGGCTCATCAGTCAGATTTAAAATTCTCTTGCAGGGTATCGCTCTGGCATAGGGGATGTGTGTGCTGACAGAAAGAGCCCATGGAGCCAGTGTGACGGTGAAGGGGTACCCAGGCCATTAATAAAGGTATTTGGTCCGGCTGGGTGCTCTTTAACCAGATTGGGAATTGTAGAGTGTCAGCTCTGCAACCCAACAAGGGTGGTAATATTACAAATGTATTCAAAATGCCTGTGTCTCTCCCCACAGGAATAAGGGGGCGAGAGCAATGCTATGTATCCCCTTTATAAGCCATGTAAGAGGGTTCTCCTGAGTCATAGTGGGTACATGTAAAGTGTCAGCTCTGCAGTAATTTGGAGAGAAGAAGGCGGTGCAGCTGCCTACATCAGTGAAACAGACCGGGAATCCTCTGGATCAGCAAACTATAGATTTATTGGCACATTTAAATAGCAAAAAACGTTCACTCTGACATGTTTCGTGCGAGGGATCGCACTTTATCAAAGAGCACTTTATCTAACAGATCTGCAGTCCACTAATGGCTGCAATCCTGTAATTATGTTAGAACGGTCTGTCTGTGTCCTGTTAGGTATAAGGACCACACATGTATAAATCATGTAACAGGGTTCCCCTAAGTCATATTGTAACTGTGAAGTGTCAGCTCCGCAGCCCACTGCGGGTTGCGAGCCTGTAAATGTATTATATCTCTCTGTGTGTGTCCGGCTAGGAATAAGCGGACCACACGCATTAAAATAAGCTACTGTACATGGAATGACTGCGGTCTCCGTTAATGGATTAGTTCCGAGGATTGCAACAACAAATACTACATCATTCTATTAAGGTCAATTGGATAAGTGCGGTTGCGGTTAGGTTAGTTCTGTGCATTGCAACAATGAGACATGGCCAAACCGCAGGTTAATTGGATAAGTATGACTGTGGTTATGTATTACTGTAGCTTCGTGCATTGCAACAATGAGTCACTGCCAAAACGCAGTCAGGAAGAAAGTTTAAACCACAGACCACACATAATTAGATAGTTAACTTGAGTTAGGGACATGCGGGAAAGATGAAAATTGTTGTGGATACTGCTGGGGTCCCAAGAATAAAGCAGCTATGTTTTATGTGTTATTAACTTTTATGAAAAGTAGTAAATGAAAGTCCCCCTCTTTTTTTGTATTAAAATTATAAAGAGCAAGGGCATTTACATTCATGCAGGCGGGGTAGCAGATACATTGGGAAGTTCAGTATATGACCGGCCATTCCGGTGAGCAACTCATGCATATCTTAAGTGCAGACTTCTAAGACACCACGCTGAGACAACTCCAGAGTGCCTAGGAAAGTCCGGACTTATAAAGGTACCGACATTTGATTGTCTGAAGTAGAGGGAAGTAGAAATAAACAGGTTTCCCTGCCCGATGTCCAGATGTCCGGGACAGAGGTAGACATTCTGCCGCCGGAATAGGAGCTTGGTCAGGAATGCTAAACGGCCCAGGTGTGATGTTAGCACATGACCCTTGGCAAAACGTGAAGCCCCTTGCCCGGCTGCAGGAACAGTGGGCAACTCTGCCATAGGGTAGAGATTTGGTTCCCATGCCGAGATTGGATGCACATAGGAAAGATAGGCTTTGAATAGTTTTAAAAGTCGGTGCAGTCAGTAGGGAAGGGAGATTCACTGAAGATTCCTAAAAATCCACCTAAGGGATACATCGTGCGCTACAATGTATTCCATCGTAACTAAGGATTGTACACCGTTTCAAGAGTTCGTTAGAACTTAGGATTCCCGAACGAATCCTGCAAGGACAGAACGAAAAGTTACCTCTCAGCGGAGAAACAGGGGTCGCATGCAGCGCCCCTAGCCAAGGACTGTTGCACTGCTCTATTTGTGCACCAACCCTGCTCCTGGGAATTGGTGCCTAGAGACTTTTTTTTCGTGAATTTTGTTCCGTGGGCATTTTATTTTGTTTTGCCCCATCCCACTAAGTGTTTATTCGTGTTTTTTTGTAAATCAAGCTGTGTGTGTTTCTCGTGTAAATAAATCACAATTTATTTTATCTCACATTTGTTCAATCAAAGGATCCGGGTAATTTTTGTGTTAAGACAGCGGTCTCTGCGGAGACCAGTCAGGTAAGCCAGACTGAGTCACGACCAGAGACTGCCTGTCACGGAAGACCAGTGCTTACCTTACAAACATATACATGGATCCTTTGATTGACAAAACATGAGATAAAATAAATTGTATTTATTCACACGTGAAACACACACAGTTTAATTTACAAGATAACACAAAATAACACTTACGGGAATGAGGTAAAACAAAATAATTGGTTTCCAGAACGTAAATCCATGAAATGCAGTCTCTAGGTATTAACTCTCAGGAGCAGGGTTAATACGCGAACCAGAGACTCAAAACCGTCTTTGGCTAGGGGCGCCACTTGCAGCCCATGTTTCTCCCCCGATAGAAGTATCTTCGTTCTGCTCTTGCAGAATTAATTTCCAAAGTCCTTAGTTCTAGCAAACTTTTACAGCGGGGTAGAATCATTGGTTGCGATGAAACGTCTTTGTACCACACACTGTCCTTTTCGATGACAGGGAGAGGAACACTGTAGAACCCACACCCAATAGCCTGCACGGGCTTATAACCCCCTCCCAAACCTATCTGGATAAAACACAGCCAATCTTGGCATGGGAAGCAAATTCCCACCCCATGACAAGTTTGCCAGTAGTTCCTGCAACTGGGCAAAGGGCTTCATGGCATGCTATGGGTCATGCCCTAACTTCACACTTAACCTGCTTAGCATTCCTTACCAAGCCCCCCTGCACGGCGGCAGAAAGTTTACCTTTCTCCAGGATGCCCGAACATCTGCTAGGGAAACTGTTTACATACATTTCCTGACATTTAGCACTTTACCCAGTTTGGTGTCTTTTGAAGCCACAGACAATTGCAGATTCTCTGGAGCCTGCTCCACAGGGGGTCTCGAAGTCCTGACTGACATTATACATGACTCATCCCTGACCATAAATGACAATGGTGAATGCTTAATGTATCCGCTGTCCTGCCTGACTGAAATGTAAATGTCCCGGTTCCTGTAACTTTAAAGTACTAAACTTCAAGCTACTTCTCATTTATGCCTTTAAATAAATGTTTCAGTTCTAATAGTTATACTAATTATATGTCTACCCCCTAGCACTCTGCACACTAAAAACTAGAAAGCTAGGACGTTCCTATCCAAAGTTAGCTGCTTAATTATGTGAGGGCTATGATGTGGTTTTTGGTTAAACTTTTCCCCGGAATGTGGTTTGAGGTCGGGATGCAATGTTGCAATCCCCGGCGTCAATCGATAACCGCAGACGTCCTTTACCAATTGACCTTAATTGAATGAGGAAACCACATTATACACTGTTGCGATCTGGCGTCTTTTCTAGACCGCAGACAACTTAACCAATTTAACTTGCAGTTAAAGCTTCCCTTGCTTGTCTGCGGTTACACAGTGATACAGTGTTGTAATGCCAGGTTCGACCACAAAACCACAGACACACTTATCCAATAACCCTTTAAACAGCGCTAGAGGCCCCTTATTCCTAGCATGCACATTTTAGACATATTAATACATATTACTGGGACTGTAGACAGCCCTGGGCTGTAGAACTGACACTTTACAGTCACTTTAACTGACTCAGGGGAACCTTGTCACATGAGTTATACTTGTGTGCCCCATATACCTGACGGAATACACACAGACTGTACTAACATAATTACAGGGTTTCCAGCATCAGGGGGCTGCAGAGCTGACACTCTACCTCTCCGAGGACCCTGTTTCATGGATTATACAGTTGTTACAGGGTATTGATCTCATCCCCTTATTCCTGGGGAAGAGACACAGGCATTTCACATATATTTACAGTATTATTACCCTGGTTGGTTTGCAGAGCTGACACTCTACAATTCCCAACCTGGTTCAGGGGCACCCAGCCAGGCCAAATGCCTTTATTAATGGCCTGGGGACCCCTTCACCGTCACACCGACTTACTATTCCCTTTGCAAAAGTGGGTAACAGTGGCGCTCCCTCAAAATAGCTGGACGTGATTAAGTCCCCTAAAAAGGGGTAGGGCTCAAATGAGGATAGTGAATAAATAAATGAATGATAGATGATATTGGCCCTGATGATGCTGCTGCTCAATTGGAAGGATAGTCCCCTGATCCTTGGTTAGAGTGTAGGTGAAGTTTAGATGAGCACATACAAAAAGAGAAAACAAGAGAACATACAGTGTATAAAAAGTGTATACAAAGTGTCAGCTTGCAATACAATGGGAAGTAGGGAATATTAAAACACTATGTGTACTCACACGACATGTGTGAGCAAAATCCCTCAGCTTTGTCTTTAAACATAGGATATTTTCTTCCGGTCCCTGGATATGGTCATCTGCTGGGGTGTACTCGATATGATAAACCCGTGAATAGAAGAAAGGCACAAATTGGCCCAAAGTCAGCAAAATGATACGGGTATTACCAGGGGTGATGAAATAAATATAAATTAAAATAATGTACTCACACAGACGTGTGTGAGTAAAAATCACTCAGTGTAGTCTTTTGTGCAGATCCTGGTGCTTCTTGCTGTCATATAATGGCTCAAAGCAGCTGATGTATGCTCATAATTGTATTGTATTGTATGTCTTTATCTATCTATCTAGCGCCACAAGTGATCTCAGCGCTTCACAAAGAATATAATACAAGGAATTATAATTATACATACATATATAAGGAGACAAAGGGTACTCCTAAAAAGATCCCCATTCACTGCACAGCAAAGCTGAAAATAGTCATCAGGGTATAGTTACCCACTAGAAATGTAGTATAGGCTATAAGGGTACAATTAAGTAACCGATCCCAGCACTGTGGGAGGACAGTTACCACTAAAATGCCCATAGGCAGAAAATAATAAATAGTTTAATGTTAATCAGAAATTGGCGCAGTAACACATACTCAAAACTACCATAAAAACAATTAAAACTCATATCATGGGTGATGAAGGGTACAGGGATGTCTATGGTTAAATCCCAAGTATTATAATATACATCCCCTAACCAAATCCTGATCTTAAGTGTGAGACAGAAATAAATGAATAAGGGTTAATAAACGTATAGCACTAAACCCTCTTGTCTCAGGGTGGGGTGCTGGTGTAGGTAAAACTGATCAGTGAGTGCTGTAAATACTCAAAGTGTCAGTAGCCCAACAGCATACAAGCAGCATGTGGTGCAGTGCATCCAAAGTGGTCTATGGATCAATGCCAGATCCCATGCGTAGTATATCACCAAATAAATACATCAGTGTCACACAATAGATACACCCTAAGCACACAGTGTGCAATCAGATACCACAGTACAGAATTGATTAGCTGTGCAAGCAGTCAGCATAAAGGCATAAGTAACCTGTACTGTTCAGCCCCAGCTCAACCCACCCCACTAACAGCGATCAGGAACCATCTCACCCGTGACTCCTCCTACATGACGTCAACGCGATGACGTCATGCCGCTGAGACAAGAGGGTTTAGTGCTATACGTTTATTAACCCTTATTCATTTATTTCTGTCTCACACTTAAGATCAGGATTTGGTTAGGGGATGTATATTATAATACTTAGGATTTAACCATAGACATCCCTGTACCCTTCATCACCCATGATATGAGTTTTAATTGTTTTTATGGTAGTTTTGAGTATGTGTTACTGCGCCGATATCTAATTAACATTAAACTATTTATTATTTTCTGCCTACAGGCATTTTAGTGGTAACTGTCCTCCCACAGTGCTGGGAGCGGTTACTTAATTGTACCCTTATAGCCTATACTACATTTCTAGTGGGTAACTATAACCTGATGAATATTTTCCGCTTTGCTGTGCAGTGAATGGGGATCTTTTTAGGAGTACCCTTTGTCTCTGTCAGGGCGTGCTCACCACAAACGAGACGGGACCGCGGTGCTGAGGTGGGATAGGATATAACGCCACCCACAGCCACGAGGGCACGTCTTGAGAGTAGAGTGGTCTGGGAGTCCGGATCGGGGCAGGAGAGGTACGGATGGTAGAGGATGCTGTATGCCAAGTCCGGGTTTAGAGAGAAGGACGTAATCGTTTACCGTTTGCCAGGATTGGGATTCCAGAGGTGCGGAGAGTCGTGTTGCTGTATGCCGAGTTCGGGATGCCAGAGGTGCGGGTAGACGTAGCGGAAGCCGGTTCGGTACACGAGGAAGACTGCAAAACAAGACAGGACAAGACAGGACTGGGGAGGCAGAGAGTGATGAGAACAACTGGTTCTATGCTCAGCCAACGAGTCGGTGACACAGTAAGGTATATATAGGAGAGGTTTCCAATGGCAGTGCAGCAAGGTGGGGGTGTGTTGAAGGGCCAGGCTATGGCAAGGATAGGTCCAGCATGAATCCCAGGGGAGGAGCCATAAAGCCCAGTAGTCAGACTGCATTTGATTGCAGCAATGGTTTGAGGTGCTGTGCCTTTAAGGGGTTGGTGCGGCTCCGTGTGGCCGCGCCTCCGTATAGCTGTGCTTGCTGGCGCGTGACCGAGCGTAGCCACCATCTCAAGAGTAGAAGAGGAGTTTTGGCGTGTGCGCGCACGCCCACGTGGAGCCGTGATCGGCGTTCCGGGAAGAGGCTGCCTGCGTGCCGCAGGGGGACCCGGCGGAGCTGCAGATGAGTGGGGAGCACGCAGAGGGCGGCGTGACTCCCAAACCCTTACAGTACCCCCCCTCCCTTAAGGGGCGACCTCCGGGCGTCCATGACATGGCTTGGAGGGATTCTTACGATGGAAAGCCTGGACGAGTCGAGGCGCGTGTAGATCCCGGTGGGGAATCCAGGAACGTTCCTCTGGTCCAAACCCCCTCCAGTGGACCAGGTATTGTACTCCTCCTCTGGAAATCCTAGAATCCAGGATAGACTGAACCTCGTACTCCTGTTGACCTTGGATCAGAAGAGGAAGTGGGGGAGACGTGGTCTTAGAAAAGCGAGGACTCTGGAATGCTGGTTTAAGCAACGTTACAAAAAAGACTTAGGAATTTTCATCGAGGGTGGAAGGCGTAGGCGATAATCCACAGGATTAATCCTCCTGACCACAGGAAAGGGACCGAGGAACTTAGGTGCTAGCTTTTTTTCCTTGAAGAAAGCCAAACCCTGTCTCCTGGGACGAATTCCGTAACCGGGCGTCGAAGGCGGTCTGCCTGGAGTTTCTGTCTCCCTGTAGCCACCTTTAAGTTCTCCTGAATCCTCGTCCATAAGTCTTTCAGCCGGGAGATGCGCTTGTCAACCGCTGGTACTCCTGAGGATAGAGGGGAGAAGGGTATATAGGAAGGATGAAAGCCACAATTTATGAAGGGAGATTCTTGAGTGGAGTCATTGCGAAGGGAGTTAAGAGCAAACTCAGCCCAAGGAAGCAGATCCACCCAATCATCCTGTGTATCGGTTATGAAACACCAAAGGTATTGTTCCAGGTTTTGGTTGGCCCTCTCCGTCTGCCCATTGGTCTGTGGGTGGTATCCCGAGGAGAATTGAAGTGAAATACCCAATTTTCGAGAAAAGGCTCGCCAAAATCTTGACACAAATTGGGACCCACGATCAGAAAACGATGGTTGAAGGCACTCCATGAAGATGAAAAATCTCCTGGATGAAAACATCCGCAAGCCTGGAGGAATTTGGAAGACCCCTCAAGGGGACAAGGTGAGTCTGTTTGGAAAAACGATCAATTACCACAAGAATCGTTTTCTTTCCTTTGGAGTCTGGGAGCTCTACAATGAAGTCCATAGAAATATGGTTCCAGGGACGGTCTGGAATGGGTAAGGGAAGAAGAAGGCCTGCTGGTCTGACCCGGGGTACTTTGTTGCGAGCGCACGTGCCACAATCTTTAACAAACTCCTCCACATCCTTAGCCCTCTCTGGCCACCAGAAGGTATGTTGAACAAGGTCGTTGGTTTTCCGTATCCCTGGATGTCCTGCTGATTTAGAGGAATGGCACCACTCGAGAACCCTTTTGCGGTGTTGGGGTGCCGTGTAGAGTCTTCCCTCCGGAACCTTGAATCCCCTCGGAGCTTGTGATTGCTCGGATCGAATCTTGTCCAAAATATCAAAGGAGTTGGCGGACAGAATATATCTAGAGGGAATAATCGTCTGTAGCTGTTCTTCAGACTTGTCCTCTGCCAGGAACTGTCGAGACAGAGCGTCCGCCTTTAGATTTTTGGAGCCAGGAATAAAGGAGATAAGAAAATTAAATCGTGAAAAAAATAGTGCCCAGCGGGCTTGTCGAGAGCTCAAACGACGTGCCCCTTCTAAGTAGAGAAGGTTTGCAAAACCTAGAAAGCGTTGCACGGCTTTGAGAGTGGTCGGACGGGGCCAGTCCAAAATAGCCTTAAGTTTCTCTGGATCCATATCCATATTGAATCCGGAGTCAGAGATAACGTATCCCAAAAAAGCCACCGACTTGAGATGGAACTGACATTTCTCCAATTTCGCAAAGAGATGGTTCTCCCGGAGGCGTAACAGCACTTGTTGAACGTGTTTGATGTGTTCTTGAGGGGATTTAGAAAGATTAGGATGTCATCTAGGTAGACGATAAGAAATGTGTTAAGAATGTCCCGAAAAATCTCATTGACGAAATCCTGGAAAACTGCTGGTGCGTTGCACAGACCGAACGGCATGACCAGGTATTCGTAGTGGCCGTCATGGGTGTTAAAAGCAGTCTTCCACTCGTCCCCCTCACGTATCCTCACTAAATTGTAGGCACCTCTTAAATCCAATTTAGAAAAGATAGTTGCTCCCTGGAGACGGTCGAAGAGTTCCGGTATCAAGGGCAGTGGGTAGCGGTTCTTGCGTGTGATGTTATTCAAACCCCGGTAGTCTATGCATGGACGAAGAGAACCGTCCTTCTTTTTGACAAAAAAGAAGCCTGCTCCGACTGGAGAGGAAGACTTTCGGATGAAACCCCTCTCTAAATTCTCTGCAATGTAAGTGTTCATGGCTTTAGTCTCTGGGAGAGAGAGAGGATAGGATCGTCCTCTGGGAAGAGGTGCCCCGGGTAGTAGGTCAATAGGACAGTCGAAAGAACGGTACAGAGGTAGAACCTCGGAACGTGCTTTGTCGAACACATCACAGAATTCCCAGTACACAGAAGGTAGGGAGTCGACCTTCTCTGGCAGGGTAGTAAACCCACCAATCTTCTGGAAAATCCTGGTACATGTCTTGGCACAAGGAGCACTCCACTGGATAGGTTCCCGGTCCATCCAGTCGATGCGAGGATTATGGAGTTGAAGCCAAGGAAGACCCAAAATCAGCTCAACAGAGGGAGTGTGGATAACATCGAGAGTAATGATCTCCGTATGAACGTCGATGAACTGCAGTAGGAGAGGCACCGTCTGTAGCGAGATGAATGCCGGCTATAGAGGTCGACCGTCAATGGCCTCCAGACCTACTGGCGCCTTCTTACTGATAAATGGAATATTGTTCCATCTAGCAAAAGTCTCATCGATGAAATTGCCTGCGGAACCGGAATCAATGAACGCCCGTGCTTGAGTGTGAAACCCCTCTCCAGACAGTGTTATTGGCAACATTATCCTGGTGGGAATTACGTCTTTGACGATGGAAGAAAGTGTCAGTATTCCCAACGAAACTCTCCGGGATTTCATTGGGAGTTGGCATTTCCCGGCTTGAGGGGACACTGGGGTAATATGTGACCGGAATTGCCACAGTACATGCAGAGAGCGGCATTGCGCCGACGTTGTTTTTCAGCAGCAGACAGCTTGTTATCTCCCAACTGCATTGGTTCCGGGACGTCCCCGGAAGGGGATGTAGGAGCCATGAACGATGGAGCAAGATGCCTTGAAACCCGTTGACGGTAACGAGAACGTTCATTTCTCCGCTCCTGTAGACGCTGGTCCACTCGAACACACAGACTGATCAAATCCTCTAGGTCAGTGGGACGTTCCCGCGCTGCGAGCTCATCCTTTAGGGATTCAGACAGACCTTGACAAAACGCTGAAGATAGTGCTTCATTATTTCATCCCGTCTCAGCAGCAAGTGTGCAGAACTCCACAGCATACCAGGTGACGGGTCGATCTCCCTGGGTTATGTGGTGAAGAGAAGATGCTGCCGTTAATTGCCGTGCAGGGGTGTCGAAGACTCTTCGGAACTCCTCGACGAAGAGATCGATGTCCTGTCTGAGAGGACCTTGTTGTTCCCAGATGGGAGAAGCCCATGCCAGCGCCTCGTCGATGAGAAGAGCCACGATATAGCCGACCCTGGAGACAGAAGAGACAAAACGAGAGGGCGAGAGTCGAAATTGGATGAGGCATTGATTAAGGAAGCCCCTACATCCTTGGGGATCCCCGGCATAGTGTTTGGGGGCCGGAATACGAGGTTCCAAAGCAAACAGAGGTGCTGGAAAGGCGGTTGCGGAAGCTGTGGAAGCCACGGGTGAAGGTTGCCGACTGAGAGCTCGGACTTGAACAGTAAGCGAATGAAGGCTTTGCTGTAACGTATCCATTCGCCTATCAGCTTGTTCCAAATAAGTCTCTAGCCTGGTGAAGAGATTTGTATGGGCATTTATAGTGCGCTCCACCTCAGCGGGGTCCATGTTTGTAGGGCTGAGCATAATGTCAGGGTGTGCTCACCACAAACGAGACGGGACCGCGGTGCTGAGGAGGGATAGGATATAACGCCACCCACAGCCACGAGGGCACGTCTTGAGAGTAGAGTGGTCTGGGAGTCCGGATCGGGGCAGGAGAGGTACGGATGGTAGAGGGTGCTGTATGCCAAGTCCAGGTTTAGAGAGAAGGACGTAATCGTTTACCGTTTGCCAGGATCGGGATTCCAGAGGTGCGGGGAGTCGTGTTGCCGTATGCCGAGTTCGGGATGCCAGAGGTGCGGGTAGACCTAGCGGAAGCCGGTTCGGTACACGAGGAAGACTGCAAAACAAGACAGGACAAGACAGGATTAGGGAGGCAGAGAGTGATGAGAACAACTGGTTCTATGCTCAGCCAACGAGTGAGTGACACAGTAAGGTATATATAGGAGAGAGGGTCCAATGGCAGTGCAGCAAGGTGGGGGTGTGTGGAAGGGCCAGGCTACGGCAGGGATAGGTCCAGAATGAGTCCCAGTGGAGGAGCCATAAAGCCCAGTAGTCAGACTGCATTTGATTGCAGTAATGGTTTGAGGTGCTGTGCCTTTAAGGGGTTGGTGCGGCTCCGTGTGGCCGCGCCTCCGTGTAGCTGGGCTTGCTGGCGCGTGACCGAGCGTAGCCGCCGGCTCAAGAGTAGAAGAGGAGTTTTGGCGTGCGCGCGCGCGCCCACGTGGAGCCGTGATCGGCGTTCCGGAGAGAGGTTGCCTGCGTGCCGCGGGGGGACCCGGCGGAGCTGCAGGTGAGTGGGGAGCACGCCGAAGGCGGCGTGACTCCCAGACCCTTACAGTCTCCTTATATATGTACAGTATGTCTGTTATCCCTATCCCCTTTGCACCAGCTGAAACCTTATTTTCCATCAAACTATGTACTATTATGGTGAGCAGTATTTCACTAGTTATATAATTATAATTATACAACAAGTGCAGCAAAATCAGATAATAGGAAATGAAATCCCTGCCCTGAAGTGCTTACAATCTAAGAGGTTTAATGGGAAACTTACAGAGACAGTAGGCGAGGGAGTAAGTGCTGTAGATGGCAGTGCTTGGTCACAATGTGTGGTAGGAGTGACTGAGTGTGGGACAATAGCCATGAGTACAGGCTATTGGGATGCTTGATTTGTGGGGTGAGATTTAAGGCTGGTCAGTATTAAATGAAAAGGTTAACACCATTTACAGGGGAAGAGATGGCGGGGACGCATGAGTGAGATCAGGTGTGTATGTCTGACTTCAGGCTATGGGGAGATCCCCAGCAGTGGGAAGGAGTAGATAGAGGGTGTGAATAGAGGATTTGTGTGGGTGTTTTTTATTGCGGGGTATAGAAGTTGTTGGGAGAGAGGTGTATAAATAATGGTGCAGTGGGGAGTGGGGAAGTTGGAGATAACATGAGACATTCACAGAGGAGTGAGAAAACAGTACACAGAAAAAGCAGTAGCGAGGGCATAGTAAGATGCAGGAGGAAAGATTTCACAGGTAATGGAGGATAAAAATGAACAAATAATCACAGATGTTAAAAGAGAATGTCTCACAGTGGCAAAGTTGTAATGCAGAGTCCAGATCTTCCTCCAATCTTCACCTCCAAATCAACTCCAAAATTAACTCTTGTAGACACTTTAGATATGACATTTCAGATTTGACTTTTTTGATGTTACACAGTCATATGGCTCACAGCCAAGTTACACTGACTTAAGTACCCTAATCACAGGCATTTGACTAACACTTAAGGGAGGGATTTGCCTAATCAACTCACACACCAAATAGTTAATTAGATTATAATTCTCTCTCAATTGATTGGAGTCAGCATTCAGCATACAGCATACAGACACAAACTGTTAGATTAGCAATTCTCTCTCAATTGATTGGAGTCAGCATACAGCATACAGACACATACATATTTGAAGAAATTAAACAGAATAGAAGTCAAGATATTCAGAATGCATTCATGATTAAAGAGAAAGAAAGAAAACATCCAGAGATGATTCACTCCAAAATTAACTCTTGTAGACACTTTAGATATGACACTTCAGATAATGAGCCAGTAGGCAGGGGGAGAGCACAAAAGTTCACGATGAGTGATGTGATTCTTGCAGAGTGAGGGAAGGATGGGGTGGGAGGGGGGAGGGAGAGAGAGTGGAGAGGTGGGAGGTTGGGGAAGGAGAGAGAGTGTGGATGAACACACTGGTGGTGGCAATGAAAACAGTGAAATACTAAACTACACTCACACGGCAAGTGTGGGTGAAGACCACACAGGCAGTTCTTGCAACATGTGACAGCCTTTGGATGACGTTACATCCGTTCTCCCCAAAGCCTCTGTCACATGGTCTACTAGAGCCATTCAGAGTTGGGATTTAGTTCCCACGCTCTGATTGGCTACTATACCAGGTGACGGTGGCCATCTTTCTTTTGATGACATCATCTTAAAGGCAAATGAAGCACAGCCATTCTGATTGGCTGGCGTCATTTCCTTTCAATGACGTCATCAATTTTATTTTTACAAAATCACAAGGTTTTCACGGCCCAATCAGGGCCGTGGGAACCATATGACGAAAATGTGACGTCATAGGCCTATAAAATTTTATGTCGTCTCATTTTTAAACCAGTCGCCGAGAAGGAAGGATCTCCCCTCCCAAGAATAGGACCGGGGCGTGGCAGCAGAAGGTAAGAAGAGCCCTAGAAGACCCCAGAAGAGGACGGAAGAAGACGGAAGAACACAGATGAAGACACAGAAGACCCCGGTGACGTTATGGATTACAAAAAAAAGAAAGACTTGGTTTATTTTTTATTTTATGGTATTGGATTGGTTTGAGAGTATGCGGTTGTTTTTTTTTTAAATGTGATAGTTTTTTTTATAATTTCTTGCCACTGTATGTATGTATGTATGTATGTATGTATGTATGTATGTATGTATGTATGTATGTCTAGATCGATATACATACAGGGTAAGAAATTATTGTTTTGGAAATGCTTGTTTTCATGTATTTAAAATGTATTTTGCAGCTATGCTTACAAATGTGTGTGTAATGTAATGTTTATTTAGATGGATGTCATTTTTGGTGGTGTTTGCAGTACTTTATTTCAGGGTGTAGCTTGCTTTTTAATAGTGGATTATTTGTGATAGTTATATTTTGACTGATGGTAACATTTTTTTATGGAAGGTTTGTTTAACGATTTGAATAGTTAATTGTGTAATTGATTTGGATTGGATTGTAATTGATTTGGTATTTGATTAATTGATGGTAATTTATTTCTGTTTTCTTGCTTTGTTTAAATGGTATACTTGTTTGGCTGGAATTGTATCTTGTTTGGGATAGTTTATTTTATTTTTAACATTGAATGGCATAGTGTACACGATGCACAGATTATTTGCATCATGTATACACGTTAAAAAATCAATGTTTTTATTGCCATTTGTTAGATATTGATTGGGAGATGAGAATTATTTTCTTTTGAAATGTTCTTTTTTTTTAAAATGTTGCTATATAATATTTTAATTTTGATATGCAATGTGATGTATTGATTTGGAGATTTGGTATTTTTATTTGTGCATGTTTATGGTAATCCTTAAACATTTTTTTGTATATTGGTTAATCATGTGTATATATGTGTATATATACAGGTAAACCCCGTTATAACGCGCCTCGTTATACCGTGAGGGAGGGAGAGGGAGGGGGCTGGGAGGGAGAGGGAGGAGGGATGAATCGCCGCCATTTTTTAAAACTTTTTTTAAATTAATTTATTTAATTAACTTCCTTCCCTTCTCACTCCCTCCCTCCCGATCAGGCGTGCGGCGGCCATTTTTTTTAAAAAAATTAGCGCGACCCGTTACTAACGCGGTGGTCTCGGGGTGGACCCCGAGGACCACGTTATAATGGGGTTTACGAGAGAGAGAGGGAGAGAGGGAGAGAGGGAGAGAGGAAGAGAGGGAGAGAGGGAGAGAGAGAGAGAGAGAGAGAGAGAGAGAGAGAGAGAGAGAGAGAGAGAGAGAGAGAGAGAGAGAGAGAGCCCTTGCTGGCGAAGGGGCTTCATATTGATGAGGTAACTAGAACTGTATTTATTTTATTATGCTAGTTAATGTGTTTAATAATGGACAAGAAAGCTATTATCCATATCTGGATAATAGTTATTTTGCACATTACTGTACTGTATGTGTTTGGGGGGTTTGGGTGTTTGGGGGGTGGTTGTATTTATTTAAATGTATTACTGTTGCAGTTTTCCCTGTAACCGCGCAATGCACGGCTTTTAGCTAACTTCTGCTAGGAAGGTCCTTGCACGCTGAGATTTGCTGTGAGTGCTGGTTTGGTAAAATCATGAAAAAATTTATAGCATAATTTTTATAAAGTTATATAAAAATTGATGAATTAAAGTCCCCCTATTTTTATTGTTCCAATAGTATAGGCATAGGGGGATTTTCATTCAGACGGCCGGAACAGAGGAAACACTTAATTTCTAATCACTGTACTTTAGCAGGAAATTCCTGCGAGGTAAGCGATGCACATTTAGCCCGAACTTCTAAGACACCCTGCTCGCTAAGAGCCAAGATGTATGTAAAAGTCCAGAGTTAAAAGGCTTCCGACGACTAAGGTGTTAAGTGGGGAGTGGTAATGCAAGTATCCCCATTTTAGTAAA
This sequence comes from Ascaphus truei, assembly GCF_040206685.1. Lineage (NCBI taxonomy): Eukaryota > Metazoa > Chordata > Amphibia > Anura > Ascaphidae > Ascaphus > Ascaphus truei. Next base: position 307,696,673 of record NC_134485.1, on the reverse strand, counting down.
TGTCCGGGCAAATGGCCCAGATGTCCGGCCAGCTCAGACAAAATGTTGCCAGGAAGGGGGTCTGGGTCTGGTATGCTAAGCGGCAAAGGTGCGATGTTTGCGCATGTCCTTTGCAAACAAAGTTGCCCTCTGCCAGGTTTTGCCAAGTATGGGCAACTCTGGGATAGGTGGGATTATTATTCCCATGAAAGAGATTGGCTGCAGAGGTTAAAGATAGGGATTTTAACTGCATAAGATTCCCTGCAGCCGATCGGGAGTCAGATTAATCTAAGCTGGTATTTAAACTTTATACCATTGTAACCCAAGTCAAGAGTTCATAAGAACTAAGGAATCCAGAACCAATTCTGTGGCGGTAGAATGAAGTAAGCAGCTCCGGCGGAGACACGATGGTTGCGAGAAGCGCACAACTCCCGCTCCTGGGAAATTGTGCCTAGAGACTATTTCTAAATATTTGGTTTTGGGAATAGCAGATTTTGTTTTACCCTGTCCCAGTAAGTGTATTTCAAGTGTTCATTCTGTAAATAAATCACAATTTATTTTACCTCTTTGCTTTGCTCAATCAAAGGATCCGGTTGTTAAGGTGTTAAAAGTGCTGGTCTCCCATGGCAGGCTTTTTTCTGGTGGCAGTGGCGGGATCTGATTGAGCCTAAGGTATAGCATCCTGCGGGATCCTATTGCATAGCGGGAGACTCGAGATTAAGAGCTCCCAAAGCAAAAGGTAGCATACACATGGTTTACAAGAGCTCGAAAAAATACAGTCACCCTTTGTCCCATAACTTTTTGCCTGCAGGTGCAACATGGACAAGCGAGCTGGACGATTCCGGACTTGGGATCAGGCCCAGATCATTGTCCGGTGTGAGAGTTATGGACTACCATAGTAGTGGTCGCTCAAAGCTGGTCGCTCAAAGGTACAACTGGAGGAGGATCTGTAAAGGCATGAAGTAGGCACTGCTTATCCTGAGGGCACAGAGCTCTTCGCTGCAGCCGCAGTGATTACACTTCAGCCCGGGGTGAAGGAGGTTAAGCCAGCCCGGAGGAAGATGGACAAGGGGAGGGAGAGGGTTCTCAATGGGCTAATTGTGAAGGACTGAGTCTGGGAGGTGCGGGAGTGATGGTCCCGGCAGTTCCAATTGTCCTCGTGGCTACTGGACTCGCTAACTCTGGACTCACAGCACTTCTTGCCTCATGGGGGGAAAGAGCTACAGCATATGAGAGAATTTGGATTCTGGCGGCTATACATGGACTAGTGTCTGTGATGGTGAGGGGGTACCCAGTCCAGTAAATAAAGGTATTATGTCCGGCTGGGTGCCCCTGAGTCATATGGTAAAGGTGAAGTGTCAGCTCTGCATCGCACTACTGGCTGCAAGCCTCTAACTGCGTTAAAATTGTCTGTGTGCATCCTGCTAGGAATAAGGGGACCACACACATTATAATAAGCTACATTGAAAGAGTGCAATCACCATTATGGATTAGTTCTGAGTGTTGCAATCACAATTACCGCATCATTATACTAAGCTACATTGTATGAGTGCGGTCAAGGTTATGTATTAATCCCGAGTCTTGCAACAATGTTTCACTGCCAAACTGCAAAGCAGAAAAAGGGTTTTAAAAACGCCAGCCGCTTTTCCACACAGCACAGACTCAGGGAGCTAACTAGGTTAGGAGTATGCCAGTGCTGTGAAATTTGGTGGGAATGCTGCAAGGCTCCCAACAGTAATGCAGTTATGTTTTCTTTGTTATTAACTTTTATGAAAAGTAGCGAATGAAAGTCCCCCTCTTTTGGTGTATTACAATTATGAGAGGAAGGAAATTAACATTCAGACAGGCAGGGCAGTGGATACATTGGGGATTCACAAGTACATTATATGACTGGCCATTCCGGCCAGTGAGTCATGCATAAACTTAAGTGAGGAGCTCTAAGACATCATGCTGAGATGACTCCAGAATATCCAGGAAAGTCTGGACTTAAAAAGGTACCAACACTTTAAATTGTTAAGTGAAGGGAAGTATATGTAAACTGGTTTGCCTGCCAGATGTCCAGATGTCCGGGGATTGGCAGTCAACATGCCGCCATGTAAGTGGGCTTGGTTAGGTATGCTAAGCAGCTCAGGTGCAAAGTTGGCGCATGACCGTAGCATACCTTAACGCCTGAAGCATGGGCGAACCTTACCAAAAGGTGGGATGCGTTGTTCCCACGCAGGGATTGGCTGCACATAATACAGATAGGACTTTGGCACTTTTAAAAGTCCGTGCAGCCAATCAAGAGTGTGCCATCTAAGTGTTCCATCATGTGAAGAGATATCGTGCGATACAAAGACTATTCCATCGTAACTAAGGATTGTACCCCGCTTCTGGAGTTCGTTAGAACTAAGGATTTCTGAATGAATCCTCCAAGGACAGAACGAAAAGTTTACTTTCTTCGGAGAAACAGGAGTCGCATGCAGCGCCCCTAGCCAAAGACTGTCGCACAGCTCTATTTGCACAACTACCCCGCTCCTGGTAATTGGTGCCTTGATACTTTATTCTTGGGAATTTTGTTCCGTGGACATTTTATTTTGTTTTGCCCCATTCCAGTAAGTGTTTATTCGTATTATTTTGTATTTCAAGCTGTGTGTGTTTCGCGTGTAAATAAATCACAATTTATTTTATCTCACATTTTGCTCAATCACGGATCCGGTTATTTTTGTGTTAAAAGCACTGGTCTCCTGTGAGAGGCTTTTTCTGGTGGCAGCGGCTGGATATGATTGAACCTGTGAAATAGTATCTTGATGGGTACTATAGCATAGCGGGAGACTTGAAGTTTCGAGCTCCCAAAACGTCAGATAGCACACACACGATTTACAAAAGAGGTGAACGACACAGTCACCCTTTGTGCCATATCTTGTTGCCTGCAGGTGAAACATGGACAAGCAAGCAGGGAGATTCCAGTCCTGGGATCGTGCCAGGCTCCTTGACCGGTGTGAAGAATATGGCTTACTGACGGCTGATCGGGCAAAGACACAACTGGAGGAGGATTTGGAGCAGCATTAGACAAGCCCCTGAAAGCACGGCGCCTGCAGCTGCAGTGATTATACTTCAGCCCAGGATACAGGAGATGATTCCAGTCCTGGGGGCAGATTGACATGGGGAGTGAGAGGATGCTCACCGGGATATTGGTGAAGAACTGGGTTTGGGGGCTGCGGGCGGCATTGTGCCTACAGTTCCAATTGTCCCTGCTCATGTGGGACCCTCTTACTCTGGACTAACAGCACTTCTTGCCTCATGGGGGGAAAACGCAACAGCTGATGAGCGAATTTGAATGCTGGCCGCTATTCACGGACAAGTAACCCCTCACTCTCACTTGGCCAACGGAAAGCAGGCTGTTCCCCAAGTTAATCATCACAGCTTCAACAAATGTGTGCGGCGCAGACAAGATTGATGGCTTCCTATCGGACATTGAGACAGTGTCTGGGCTACAGAGTGCCAAAGATACTGGGTGCTGCGAATGCACCCCTTGCTGTCGGGCAAGGCAAAGGAAACTCTGCAGTCCATCACACGAGACAATCGGGATGATTATGATCATGTGAAGGCTTTGCTCCTGTTGCGGTATGCCCTCACCCCAGAAGCATACAGAGGCAAGTTCAGGACAGAGGAACGCCAACCTCAGGAGTTCTATGTAAACTATGGTGCCCGCATAGCATGCCAGGGTACTCAGTGGGTGGAGGGCACACAAAGTGCCACACGTTACTGGACCTAATGTTCCAGGAGTAGTGTCATGTGAGACCAGTGCTTTTAACACAAAAATTACCCAGATCCTTTGATTGAACAAAACGTGAGATAAAATAAATTGTAGTTTATTTACACAAGAAACACACACAGCTAGAAGTACAAAATAACACGAATAAACACTTACTGGGATGGGGTAAAATTAAATAAAATGTCCACAGAACGAACTTCACAGAAACCAAGTCTCTAGGCATCAATTCCCAGGAGCAGGGTTGATGCGCATGGTGACACTTAGTCTGGGCTGGGTGGCCATTTGCCTATCCGCCAGGACTTTACACTAAGATGGGGGTACCCCTCCCCACTTCACACCTTAGTGGGTCGGAGCCTTTCAACTCTGGACTTTTTCAGACATCCCGGCAACCCGCCAGCGGGATGTCTCAGAAGTCCAGGGCTGGAGATGATCCGCTCATTCACAGGAATTTCCTGCCATGCATTTCTAAATGGCTGTGATTATAAATTAAGTGTTTCTTCTGTCTCTGGTATTTCAAATTAAAGTCCCTATGTGCCTAATATGTTGGAATAATTAAAATAGGGGCACTTTCATTCAACTATTTTTATAGGAATGTTTAAAAATTGTGCTATATTACTTTTCATGGATTTACCCGAATGGCGCTCACAGCAAATCTCAGTGCTCTAGGCGCTTCCAAGCCAAAGTTAGCAAAAAGCCGCTTTCAATGCTGCCAAGCGCCAGACTTTAAAACCATTTTTCCTTTATGCTTTCACATGAAAACACTGCTACATGTATACACATTAAACTTAGAAATTACATTACTCCCGCCACCATATACCTGGTGGGAGATGTTCTGAACCACACATACATTTTATTACAATTACAATGTTTCTGCCATCATTGGGTTGCATAGCTGGCACTTCACAATTCCCCAATATGGCTCATGGGCACCCAGCCAGGCATACTACCTTTATTATTGGCCTGGGTACCCCCTCACTGTCACACCCAGTTCCTATCACAGTGGGCCCATGTGTCATACATTTTGTCACTTTTGGCCGACGAGGCCTTGGCCTCGGCATCACATATCTGGGAGAACAGACCGGACCTCACTAATGATCTGTCTATTCACGTAGGAACTCCGTCTAGTTTTTAACACAAAGGGATGCAAAGTGACACATCTCACAGGTCTTCCGATCAGTGGCACGCTATGCGATCGACTTCCTGACTCTTGCCGCTGGGACCGGCTAGATTAACTAGGCACTCATGATGGTTTTCTGTAAGGGTCTTTCTGAGATCCTCAAGGACGAGCTATCCGCACTTAAACCGTCAGTTGAGCTTGAAGATGTCATCTCCCTTTGCATCCACATGGACCAGCGCCTGCAGGAACACAGGGTTGAGAGAGTGCAGTGCGAGGAGACGTCTGCTCCTTTTCACCTGGCTCGGTAACGTCCATTTCCATCAATTTCCTAGAACCAAAGCAACTGGGAGGTAGAAGGCTCGTATCTAGTGAGAATCATCGCAGCAGAACTACAGGTTTCTGCATGCACTGCAGTCTTGCTGGACATCGGGCTCTCCAATGTCCCAACAAGTTGGGAATTGCTACTTTCCAATGAGATCTGGGAGAGTCACACTGGGAACACTCTGATCTTCTCCTTTGGGACTAATAATTAAGTTCCTTCTTCCCATGGAGTTGCTAGGGAGATCCTTCACGGTTAAGAAGCAGACCTTCTTGGACTCCGGATCAGGCAGAAATTTCATAGATCAGGTCTATGTCGAGAGGCACCGAATCCCTCTTATTGCGAAGCAGGTCCCGGTTGATTTAGAGGCATTAGGCGGTAAGAGGCACAGCTGTATTTCATCTCCCTGGCTCCCATATGTGAAAGGCAAGGATCAAATGGAGAAGATACAGTTTGACTTTATTGTATGTCTTTATTTATATAGCGCCATTAATGTACATAGCGCTTCACAGTAGTAATTCACGTGGTAATCAAATAAATAACAGATAATATAAATAACTGATCATGGGAATAAGTGCTTCAGACATAAAAATAACATTAAGGAAGAGGAGTCCATGCTCCGAGGAGCTTACAGTCTAATTGGTAGGTAGGGAGAACGTACAGAGACAGTAGGAGGGAGTTCTGGTAAGTGCAATTTCTCTGTGGTCTAATGCCGGATCCACATCATATAATTCATCATTCATATAATTCCATAGCACTGGTACCGGTGGTTTCTGTAGTAATAACCAGTATTGTAGTGGTCCTTAACGAGACCTATATTCCCTGAAGGGACAGGGCAATGAGAATTAACCCACTACTCCACCCCTCATTGGGATGATCCCTGGACCTCCATAGACCACACAGATGGTGCAATATTGTAAAAGGATTTTTACTCACATCTCTGGAGTACTCCCCTCCTGTGCTGGTCCTGAGGCGTGCTGCCACTAATAGAAAGTCCAATGCAATATCCAGAAGAATGTAGCGCACCGCCAAAGAGAGTGGGTCAAAAAAAGTTAGTAAAAAATAATCTTTATTCGTTCATCATATACAGAAGTGTAAAAATCTCCTACATGTTTCCTGCGTAAAGCACTTTATCAAGGAGTATACCTTGAAGTTCTGTTTCGCGCCAAAAATGCAATGATGTCACTATGCCGGCCCCCAATCCACACGTCATGCTATCACAGTACCATGTGACTTATCTCCACAAATAATATTCTATCAGACATAAGTTAATTAGGTACCGGCGTGTGGTGGGTCCGTCACCTACTGCATCATGCGCATTGCCACCACAACAAAGCCTCTCTATCTCCAACTGCTGTCGCCGGCGTCTCGGCGCCATCCAGATGGTCCTCCCCTCTGCGCATGCGCAATGACGTCCTGTAGGCAGTCAGGCAGTAAACTGCCCTTATCTCATTTGCCCTCAGTCAAGCTGATTAAATGCGCATGTGCAGGGTCGTCCCGCCCCCATGACGTCAGCCAACCAGCATTCAGCAGACGGAGTCTCTGTATACTACAATACAATAAACTTTATTAACACTTAACAAATTAAAAAAAACAATGTAATTGTGTACACCTAGACAGGGAACCTATCTCAATATAACACTATTACAGTAACATAAAAACAACGCAAGTAATGGATTATGCGTCCAGAACAGACTACACTTCCTTGAACAGAGGAATTGTTCACAAGTGCCTAATCTCAAATTATGTTCATAACCTTCATTCTGGACATCGAGTTAATAGTACAAAGTCTCCAATTTATTTGTAATTTGTTACAATTATCTATAGATTGATAAATTTAATCCAGCAGTATATGTTCCTCCTATAGTCTTTTAATGCCACATCCATTGTATTGATATATTCACTCCTCTCTAAAACCATAGAGACGAGACAGAGGAGTAGGGAAGAGAAGAAAAAAAAGAAAAAGACCCCATAAGTAAATTTACTCAGGAGTAATAGAATATAGGAAATCATATACGTTCTAAACATCTCTTCCTTCCTTAAGATTCCCTATATCCCCCAAACCTCAATCATTTTATTTTATTTTATAGATAACCAGATTCATTAGAGACACCTTGGACACAGACGGTAGTGAGGCGAACTCAATTTGGATATAGCCCAAGTGCTCTATCCCAATTTATAGAGCCACATAAGCTACCTCAAGAAATGGCTCAAACTCCACTCTGTATTGAGGCCCTCTGGTATTTTTGTATTCAGTAAGAATATCCACTGGGCTTCCCTTTGATCCAGGAGTTTCTCCATGTTCCCCCTCCATTCTCTACGTAGAATCCTATCAATTCCCATAAATGAGAAGTTCCCCATCCCTCCCCTTTCACATTCGCTGAAGTGTTTGGAGACAGGATGCAGAACATCACCCTTTTTGATAAGCCTCACATGTTCCTGAATTCTCTTTTTCAAGCACCTTTTTGTCCTGCCAATGTATCTCTTCTCAGATCCACATGTTATGAGATTGATAATGTGTGTGGATTTACAGTTAATAAAGTTATTTACTTTATATTTCTTATGTGGATTATGTGAGAAAAATACGTTCAATGGCTTCATATATCTACATGTTACAATTGCCGCATTGGAAAGAGCCTTTTGTTATAAAATGATCTTTACTCTTTTGATTTTCCATTTTTAATTCGCTAAGGGATACATAAGTTGCTATTGTTTTGGCTCTCCTAAATATGCATTTCGGACCTGTCCCAATACATTCCCGTAACATGGTATCCATACGTAACAGATCCCAATGTTTATACAAAATTGATCTCACTTGATTGCTTTTTTTGTTATATTGTGATATGAATAGAGGGGAATCATCACTATGTTAAGAGAACTGTCCGCTTCTCTTCTGCCGTCCGACAGGCCCGTTTCGCCGCTCGTCAGAAACATGAAATAGGGAATCTCTGTCCAGATTCAACACTTCCTCATATGCCTTGTTAATAACTTCTTTCTGATATCCCCTCTCCAGAAAACGTCCCTTAAATTCCTCAGATTGAGTGAGAAAACCCTGTAATGTGGAGCAATTTGTCCTCAATCTGAGGAACTGTCCCTTGGGGATCCCTGCTATTAAGGACCTGGGGTGGCAGCTGTCCGCTCTTAGGAAGGAATTTCTTGAATTCACCTTCTTAAATGTGTCCGTTTGTATTTGCATATCAAGATCTATATATAAATTGAGGTCCAGAAAGTGCATATGTTGAATATTGAAATTATAAGTGAATTTTAAGTCATAAGTATTATTATTGACATAATCAAAAAAAGTGTGCAGTGTTGTGACGTCCCCTTTCCAAATTATAATCAGGTCGTCAATGAACCGTTTATAAAATACTATATTACTCCTAAAGTGATTCGTGCTACTAAATAAAAATTGTGCTTCCCACCACCCCATAAATTAATTGGCATATGATGGGGCAAAACTTGTCCCCATTGCCGTGCCCTTTAACTGTAAGTAAAATTTGTGATCAAACAAAAAATAATTGTGTGTTAATAAGAAAGATATAGATTCCAAAATGAAAGTAGTGTTAAAAAGTGATTGTTCTCGACCCCCAATTAAGTAATGGACCGCTGCCAAGACCAGGTCATGTCTAATGATGGAATACAAGGACATCACATCAAGACTCACCCAGCTGTAGTTCTGTTGCCATGTAATCTCATCAATTTTCTTCAGAAGTTCCTCCGAGTCCAAAATGAAAGAGGGTAGTTGTGTGACAAACGGCTGCAGGTACCTGTTGAATAGCGTGAGAGTCCACCTCCCAAAGATCCAATACTAGAGACTATTGCCCGACCAGGAGGGTCGACCAATGTCTTATGGACCTTTGGGAGATGGTATAAAACAGGAATTACTGGATTAACATTAACAATGAAGACTGCCTATTTTTTATTCAGGACATTGGTAAGCAGACCTAAATCTATGAGATCCAAGAGAGATTTTAGATAAGTATCTGTGGGGTCCTGCAGTAGGCCAGAGTAGGAGAAACCATCTCCAAGTTGGAGTTGTGCCTCCCTGAGATAGTCCGACCCACTCTGGACCACCACAGCCACTCCCTTATCTGCACTTTTGATAATGATATTTTGGTTCTCTTTTAGACTTTTAAGGGCTGATCTTTCCTCACCACTCAAGTTGTCCCTATCTATATAGGTGGGAGCAAATGAAAAGCCCTGTGCCAATGTACGTAGATCTCGAATAACTAAGTTCTCAAACATCGTGATGTATGGTCCTTTAGCATATGTAGGGAAGAAAAGTGAATTAAGTTTCAATCTGGATTTCCACTCCCCAAAAGTTGGTATTGTGGAGTCCTCTTTAGATCCGCCCTGTTCCTCCCAGAGATCGTCCATGTCCATCAGGGCACAAAATTCCCTGAAGGTAGACAGACGATCTCCGGGAGACATTGCAGAATCCCGAGGACTTCTGGGTTCTTCCAAAAGGGCAAAACCTGAGAAACAACGGGAGTTCCTGCTATATGAGAGACAACCTGGGTCATCAAAGCTGGAGACCAATTAGGTACCTGTAACTGAGAAAGATCATGAGAAATATTAGAACATACGATCATATTAGTGTTCAAAGTGTCCTGAGAATGAAATAGATCTTGAGAGTCATACATAGGTAAAAATGTATCATCTTGTATCCTAGGAACAGAGCCATCCATCATATCCGGTCCCTCATCAGGAACTTTCTTACTATGAAAGAATTTTTTTAAAGTTAGTTTGCGAACAAACTTGTTGACATTGACCACTGTGTTAAACAGGTCTAAGTCCATGGTTGGTGCATATTTTAATCCTTTATTTAATAATGATACTGCACCGACACACTTTATTCGAGCAAATACCCGGTATGTACCTGGCAGATACCTGGAATGCGCCGCTCCTCACCTCTGACAAGCCCCGTTGCGTTTGCCTTCCCAGCCTGGGTTCATGCCTGGCTGACGGGTGGCTGATTTGTTAAATGATAATGATTAGGATTTAATAGGCTGCAATGCTTCGCGTGTCTACCAGATGGCATAAATTCATGAATTGTAATGCAGTATATATATATATACTGTGCAGTATTGCAGCCATCAGGAATAAAATGCTTCAATCCCTGCTTGGAAAATAACTCAATGCACTCGGGCAGAAAACAGTCACAAACCTCAATACACCCGGGTATACCCGAATTCGTGGGACTAGCCAAGCTCGAATAAAGTGTGTCGCCAGTGTATCTCTGATGTGGATAGCTCTGTTCCTGAAAGATTGATAACACTATCTATATTATTTAGGAGTTCTTCTTCCTTTTGTGGGGTCTCTGTTTTTCTTCGGTTTCTCTTCCCTCTCCGGATTCTTTTGTATTTTTTTGAAAAAGAGAAAAGCTGGTGACCAGAGCGGCGAATCCGTGTTATCAGATGTGGAAATATCATCTCATGCAGTCTCCTTTGTAGACACAGACGAACAGTCAGGATACATTTCCAGGGAGGTTTCGAAATCTGGAAGGAGGGAAAATACAGCAACTGGAGGCTACCAGGCCAGACCAAAGATGAAGAGGGGTAATATGAGGCCTGACCAACAACCTCAAAATTTTTTTCTCTTTTTCAAAAAAATGCAAAAGAACCCGGAGAGGGAAGAGAAACCGATTATGAGGAATAAGGGGAGTGAGTAGGCAGAAGGGGAGTGAGGGGGAATGAGGGGGAAGGAGGGGGAAGGAGGGGGAAGGAGAGTGAGGTGAGAAAAAACGAGAGTGAGGTTAGAAAGTGTCACGATTGTGCTCGCCACAAACCGGGACCGGACCGCGGGGCTGAGGCTGAGTTATGAAATCACCGACCTTAGACCGCGCAGACTGGTCCAGAGTGCGCAGTTCATAGTCAAACAGGCCGGGTTCAGGACTGGAGATAACAGCATAGTTGTTGGGCAAGCCAGAGTCAGGGTAGGAGATATCCGGGTAGTCGTAGTTCAAGCAGGGAGTCGGCAACAGGAAATCAAGCTGGTCCTTTTGCGTCAGCGCAATCGCTGCAGGTCGGGAACGAGGTTCACGCGAGTGGCGTCCACGACCCATGGCTCCGGTCTAGGAGAGGGAAGACTGACCGCAATAGGCACACCACCAGGCAGCACTAGTAACCCCGTGTTAAAGCGCAAACGAAGCAGGTCTGTAAGAACCAGGAACTCAGCATAGCAGCAGCAAGCCTGGAGGAAACTGGATGAGTACAATGAACTGGAAACAAAAACAGAGATACGTAACAAAAGAACAGGGCTTGTGGCAGAAACACAGGTAACATCCCATAAGGATCTATGCTCGGCAGAGGAAGTGAAGCCAAAGCAGGATATTTAAAGCGACAGTGACCAATCTGGACGAGGGGCATGGTGGAGGCGTGTCGAGGAGCTGCTCGTGAGTGGCTGAGAGACCAGGAAGTAGTGGAGCACAGCTGAGTCTGTAACACCAGTGCCAGAATCCAAGATGGCGACGGCAGAGTTCAAGGTATGCACTGGGCGGCGGCATGGGTAGCGACGGGGGGCAGGGGCAGCAGCTGCTGCACTACTGGTAGTGGGTAAGGAGGGGTCACGCCGCAAGGGATGTGGCCCCCGATTCCTTACAGAAAGGTAAGCAATTCAGGGATGAAAAAGTTGAATGAGGAACAGAGAAGGCAAGTTGGAGAGAGGGGGAAAATTAAAAGATAATGGAGGTGAGTGAGTGAGCTAGAAAGGGAGGCAGAGAGTGAGGGGGTAGTGGAGATGCAGGTTTGGAGAAGCTATTGAGGATGGGAACTTTGGTAAGCTTTGTGGGCCACTGACTTAATGTATATTCTAAATTAGATATTTGGCCTGCAAAGCTTACCAAAGCTTGTTAAGTGGCCCTCCAGCCAAAATAATTGATAACCCTTGCTATATATTTTTCATGTGAAGTTCATCTCAAAATGCCTTTCCCCATTGTGGAGCTATTTACATGTAGCTGTGTTAGGATGTCAGAGTGAGAAGAGAAATTGTCCAATAGAATTTAACTTTAAATTTGTTTGACACATGCTACATTTTTTCACTTTAAATAAAACAAACTCTATGATAAGCACCCTAAAGATCTTAACTACAATATCATAATAGTGATCCCATTGTGATCAAATGTATACTGAAATTAGTGATAACTTCTATTAAAAAAAATAAACTGAGCGAAATAGTAAATATAGACATTAAAATAACTGATTTGAAATACAGGCATACCCCGCATTAACGTACGCAATGGGACCACAGCATGTATGTAAAGCGAAAATGTACTTAAAGTGAAGCACTCCCTTTTTCCCACTTATCAATGCATGTACTGTACTGCAATCATCATATACGTGCATAACTGATGTAAATAATGCATTTGTAACAGGCTCTATAGTCTCCCCAGGTAGGAGCCGGTATTGCTGTTCAGGACGTGCTGACAGGCGCATGCGTGAGCTGCCATTTGCCTATTGAGCGATATGTACTTACTCGCGAGTGTACTTAAAGTGAGTGTCCTTAAACCGGGGTATGCCTGTAATACAATACAAGAAAAGAGAAAAAAATATAATTTAATTTATGACAAATAATCAATTCTGTTTGTGTCTGGTCCTAATTTGAAGAACTTTTAAAATCCTCCCCAGAGTATACAAAAATATATAAAAAGGCAAAACATAAAAAAGAGAAAAAAAAACTATATATAAATATGAAGTTTTCCGTGGAAGTCGCCTATACCCGTCCGTGGGTGAAGAGGCGGAAAATAAGTAAAGTGTGTATGTATATATGTATATGTATATATATGTATATATATATATATATATATATATATATATATATATATATATATATGTAGCGGTCATGTAAAATGCCTACAGTCATCTCTCCTGTTGGCAGTAAGGCCTGGTAAGTGTAGGCATGCCAGCAGTAATTATGGAGGTTTCCCCTCACCCCCTGGTGGGGTGCTCTGTGTATGGCTGGGACTGGTCACATGCTCTGACTCCATGGTTAGTGATGTCAGAGATGTGTCAGCCTCAGAAGCTTACATAAGGCACAGCACAGTGTTCTAAAGTTGTTAGTAGTTGTTCTGCAGAGAAAGGAGTTCAAGTTCTATCAGAGTGTCAGTTATGTTATAGTAACTCCATGGGAGGCTGTGTCCAGGGACCTGGCACAGGACAGTGATTCCTGCGGGAATAAGTGAATCCCTGATCTGGGTGACATACCTAACTAAAGGGAGCACTGGCGAGATGAGCGGCTGAAGATACTCCTTGTGGAGGGCAGCTATGCCCACCGTGTCAATAAAGATGAGTTCAGCCAGAAACCCTCTCGTGTATCTATCTGGAATGAGTGTACAGAGAGGAGCACCACGGAGGAGTTCCTCGCCAGGATCATCCCCATGCGGACGCAGGGACCCTGGTGAGGTGGAGGCGCTGCACTGGAACTAGGTGAGACTCAGCACACTACCTCAGCTGCCTGTCTGACGGGTTCTCCCCACACACCATCATGCGGGAGACTCAGGAGTCCTGTAGCCAGCAGGTGCACCATATGACATATCCACACTGTAATGGGGTCCGGTTAGACCACAGGGGCCAATGTGAGATTGGGTGGGTCAGGCCGGGCCAGAAACACCGTTACATTTGGAGGCGAGCTGCTGAGATCAGATCCGTCAACAGGACAGGCTTTTAGCTAGGTCACTGGGAAACAGGGAGAGTGTCTGCTGCCACTTTGTGCTGTGTAGGGACGGACCTAGGGGTGGTCAGGGGGCTGATGGAGTATGTCAGTTCGCAGGGACGACCTAGGGGCCTGAAAGGAGTGAGGGGTTTGGAGCCGGGCTATAGCTGACCGAGTCACCTTGAGGCAGTGCTAGTTGGTAGGATGCCAGAAGGGACAGCCTGTTAACTTGGTCAGGAGTCCTGGAGATGGTCTGCGCTAGGCTGACCAAGACAGGTAGACGCCCCAAGTACTGCATGGCAGAGCCAGAGTACCTAGCCCATTCCAGACACTCACCGTAGGGAGCACAGACTGGGAGGAAGGAGCCACAGCAGACACTGAGAGAGTGAGCCTATCCTGAGGTAGTGCAACACTGAGTCACACCTAGATAAGGTACACATGTGGTGGTGCATCTGAGCTAATCTTTATTGTACCGGTGTGGTGGCTGCCCCGCAGAGTGGAGCCTCATGTACGACAACTGTTATGAGAGAGTGGAGAAGCCGCGTGGCGCGGAGAACGTAAAATGGCGGACAGAGGCTGATGGGGAGGGCACCCGTGGCGTGCAACCCACTGAAGAGCAGACTGTCGCTGAATTGTCCTTAACGAGTCTGCTCTGGAGCGGAGCGAAGGCTATGGCTGCCCCGTTTTTATCCTGTATGGGACAGCGAGGGGCCACCCTTGAAGAGTGTGAAGAAATTGTTATAATTGGGGGAGAACCCCGTGAGGAGAGCGAACGAATGGACTTTTTGGGCGCCAAAACCAACCAAAATGGCGGTTCCCGCTTGCTAGGGAAACCGCATGGGCCAGGCGCCGAAAAAATGGCTGCTGCAGGACTTGCACAGAGCTGGCCGGGAATGGCGCGAACAGCAGAGCCCCGCCCTGATGGGGGGCATGGCGCGAAAGCTATGGCTGCGCCGGGATGGACAGTGACTAATTCAGCCCCTGTGCTGAGTCAACCGTTGAGTTTATGGGACCCTCCCCTGATTTCTACCAGGGGGAGTGACTTTCAACTATGGCCTGTGGGAATGCACCCACTGGGCCCAGGGACTGATATCCAGACGGCGCCACTACAAAAAGTAGTTCCGGCCGTGGAGGTGATTTGCAAGCAAAGGTACCTTGTGCAAAAAGCTGCTGCAAGGAGAAGGCGGGAACTAGCCGCGGGAAAGGACTCCAGCTCTGGGGAGGAGACTGGCGCGAAAACGCAGACCGCGCCCACCAGGACTGAGAGAGGTGCGGCCTTAATTAAGGGGCATGATATTCCCCTGTGGGACCCGCCCATTATTGCAACCCCTGGGGGCGGGTTTCAACTCTGTCAGAGAAGGGAGGAGCCGAAGCAGGGAGTGGCGGATCCAGCAACTTCCACCAGTCAGTTGCGAGGAACCACAGAGAAGGAGAGACCTGTACAGGAAGTGACTCCTGTACAAAGAATGGCCTGCTCCTCCACTGTGGGCACTATGGTCTCCACCCAGCCCTACTCAGTGCCCGGCGGGGTGCTGGTGGTGAGGGTGGCCAATACAGAGACGGTAGTCGGGCTCTGCCTACAATGCGGGCTGCCCGGAGGTACAGTGAATACGATGGCACGTTGCCCTCATTGCGGGACTTTGTATCTGTGGCCTATGCCCACATTCGTTCCAATACAGCCTGCTGACCCCCCGGTGGATGTGACACGGCGCTCTGCTGAGTCCCCGGGCGCGCTGTGGATCAACCGCGCGAGTCCCGGAGACAGGGGACTGGAGCCGGTCAAGTCGGCTGGGTCACTGGCCATTGAGGCGGCTGGATTAAACCCCGCGACAGGGGCAAAGAGACTTTCACCCCGCCCCGAGACCCCTAGGTCGGAGCGAGGGGACTACTCTGATGAGGACCTCCGTGAGCTGGCGGTAGCAAGAACGGAGCGGAAAAGACAGACGGGGAGAACGACGCCCCGTGGGGTGAGTGACCGGACGTCCCCCGCAGATCGGCGATCCGACCGACGGAGTCCCGCCATCCCAGGACCTGGCGGAGATGGGAGAGAGACGCCTACACCCCTGCGGATGGGTAAGCCAAAAAGCCCTATCTCTTACCTGGTCACAACAGACGGCGAAGCGCTGGAAGGGCCGCGCCAGGCCCAACGCGCACGTGGAGGGACGGCATCACTTCCGGTGGCGACGGCGGAGCAACCGGATGTCGTGGGAGAAGAGATCCCGCATGGGGGTCCAACGCGAGATGGCGACGCTTCCGGTTCCGGGGAGGACGTCACTTCCGGTGGCGACGGCGGAACCCAGGAAGGGGAAGCAGCGACGCTTCGGCGATTGGGGGAAGACCCCCGACCGCTCGTATTGCCCAGAAAATGGAGAGACGGTGTCAGGACTGAGGAGGGTGAGACATCATTCTTGGACCAGTCTACGGACAGCCAGGAGCGGGTCGTAACCCCGTGGGGTCCCGTCCCATGCCCCTATACCCAACCCCATGCCCTAGCTAATGCCCCTACCCCTATCACACGGTCACCGGGTTCACCGCCCAGCTTGGAACTTGTGGACATACCTTTGGGGGGGGAGGAAAAATGGACTGGGGAGAGGCAGCTCAGTGGAGCTACGGAAGGTGATTCAAGGGGAGGAGGAGAATTGAGGGTGGCGGATACAGCACCCCAACCGGCAGTAAAGGCTCCGGGGTCCTCGAGGTGGTTCAACTCGCGATCCACAAGGTCGTCAGGGGTATTTTCGTTTGATGATGACCGGGAACCAGGGCCTAATCCCTTTAAGGAGACCAGGTGGTGGGCTCCACTATTTGAGGGGTATTCCGCATGGATGGACCGTACTCGGTTCCTCATCCGGCGGGAGGACGTGGTAGATTTCTGGTGGAAAGAGGGAGAGTTTACACCCGAGCAGAGGGACAGGGAACTACAGAAGAGGTGGTTCCAGCTGGAGCGTAGAGACATAGCGCCCATGGGTCCTGACACTCTGTCAGACCCAGTAGATTCTGATGAGCCCCTATCATGGGTGTTACCTGGGAGGGCAGGTAATGCTGATCTGACCAGGGTCAGTAGGGCAGAGAGGGCTATAATAGCCAAATATAAAAAATCCCATGGGTTGGAGTATCCCTATGTTCCGGAGCCCCTGATGGATGAAATTGAGGACAATAGGGAAACGTGGCTCCAAGAAACTATAGAGCTGTATTTAGCCAATAGGGGGAGCGACATTGTAGGTAAAAAGGCGGAAGAAAGAATAGACACCCTGATGCGAGTGTGGAGCATAGGGAGAAATGTTCACAAACATAGGGTGACCTATGTGCCAGAGAGAGGATCACCTAGGCATTATTATGTTACGGTCCTGGATATGGGTAACCGGGAAGTGAGGAAACCTGACCCAGATCACTATTATTAAGGGGGTACTGAGACATTACGCGGGTTCGTGGCTGCTGGTCGGGGCGGGCTTGGCGGATGACTGTATTCATGTGTACTGTATTATGAGGAAATTTGTGTGATGTTAATTATGTTTTCCGTTACAGTGCTTCCTGGAAAGAGGTATACAAATTTAGGTCCCAGCGAGGACGATGGGATTCACCAGGGGGAGAATGTAGCGGTCATGTAAAATGCCTACAGTCATCTCTCCTGTTGGCAGTAAGGCCTGGTAAGTGTGGGCATGCCAGCAGTAATTATGGAGGTTTCCCCTCACCCCCTGGTGGGGTGCTCTGTGTATGGCTGGGACTGGTCACATGCTCTGACTCCATGGTTAGTGATGTCAGAGATGTGTCAGCCTCAGAAGCTTACATAAGGCACAGCACAGTGTTCTAAAGTTGTTAGTAGTTGTTCTGCAGAGAAAGGAGTTCAAGTTCTATCAGAGTGTCAGTTATGTTATAGTAACTCCATGGGAGGCTGTGTCCAGGGACCTGGCACAGGACAGTGATTCCTGCGAGAATAAGTGAATCCCTGATCTGGGTGACATACCTAACTAAAGGGAGCACTGGCGAGATGAGCGGCTGAAGATACTCCTTGTGGAGGGCAGCTATGCCCACCGTGTCAATAAAGATGAGTTCAGCCAGAAACCCTCTCGTGTATCTATCTGGAATGAGTGTACAGAGAGGAGCACCACGGAGGAGTTCCTCGCCAGGATCATCCCCATGCGGACGCAGGGACCCTGGTGAGGTGGAGGCGCTGCACTGGAACTAGGTGAGACTCAGCACACTACCTCAGCTGCCTGTCTGACGGGTTCTCCCCACACACCATCATGCGGGAGACTCAGGAGTCCTGTAGCCAGCAGGTGCACCATATGACATATCCACACTGTAATGGGGTCCGGTTAGACCACAGGGGCCAATGTGAGATTGGGTGGGTCAGGCCGGGCCAGAAACACCGTTACATATATATATATATATATAGATATATATATATATATAGGTTGGTAAGGGAGGTGTTCCCTAGTAGGGTGCTCTGAAATGGCGTCGGTGAAGACTTAATTATATAATAAAAGAGAGTCCTCAGGGAATCCAGGATTCAATGCTAAACGAGCAACGTAGTCTAATCCCCAAATCACATATTAAAGACAACAAATAGTGACAGCAAATGTAACCAGACACTGTAGTGGGACAAACCGCTGTAAGGGAAAGAAAACCTCTAACCTGACCGGAGTGTATGTAACACCCGGCGGTCCCTTCTCTGGCGGGTCACGTGTTCCCAGCGGGTCCTCTCGGCAGAGAGCGTAGATACTCACATAGCTGCCTTCCTAGTGCCGGTATGCTGTTTATCAGGGAGAAAGGAACTATTCCACTGCTCTCTTCGTGGCGTGCATCCGTCCCAGCAGCTGATAGCAAGGTAGGTGGAAGGACTATGAGCACTGCAAAAATGTGTCAGGCTCGCGGCAGCGTGCAGAAAAATACTTTATTATGGCATGAAGGCCCGGATTAAAACGACGTACAAAACAATTCTCTGACGCGGTTTCGTGAAACGCGTCAGAGAATTGTTTTGTATGTCGTTTTAATCCGGGCTTTCATGCCATAATAAAGTATTTTTCTGCACGCTGCCGCCAGCCTGACACATTTTTGCAGTGCTCATAGTCCTTCCACCTACATATATATATATATATATATATATATATATATATATATATATATATATATGAAACAAGGCAGCAAGCACTCTGTAAACAATGAAATACTGATGCTTATCCCATATGCGATATTGAAACAGCAGATATTACCAGATCTTCATCCGGAAAGAAGAGACAGCACACAGCCAGGTTGAAATGACAATATATTGAGGTAACAAAAAACAAGGCACTACATCCGACGTTTTGGTCAGCTACATGTGACCTTCCTCAGCAGAGAACACGGCCTAATTGAGCAGACTGAACAAGGAAGTGTTTTAAAAGACAGACTGAAAGTTGCCATGCTGAGAGACTGACTGCTGTCCCAGAGAGAAGGGGACAGAGAAGAGTTCTCCGCAGCTGTTGAATGTGGCACAGCCCACTAGGCCCGCTGGACAGTGGTTTCGGAACCTGCTGGGACTGCCTGGGTTGTTAATCCCAGGAAGAAGAAGGAAGGACGAGAGACCGTGCTGAAGTGGAGATGTCCTATCCTTAACATTGGACAGACTGAGGAGAGATTCTCTGAGCTCTCGTTGGGCCGAGCTCCCCTAGGAAGGAAAGACGCAAGACCATGCTGAAGCAGGGACATCTCCTCCAAACCATGGACTAACAGATAAGTGAAACACTTTATTACTGTGTACAGAGACTTTATATTTTCAGCCATAATAGTACCTGTTTGGGGTGGTAATCAGCTTAGCTTTCCATCCGGGTAGTAAGGGTTGAAGCTTTATCTGTAGTTAGTCTCCTAAGAGGAGTAGGAGTTTATTTTCTGATTTCGTTTTGACTTAAAAGGATGGTGGGCCTGTTAGTATATTTTTTTTTCCTGTAAATAAACCCCATCTAGAGAAATACTACATTTCCTGCCTTAGCCTGGGACTAAAATATACTACAATGTGGTGTGCAAAAGTAGAAGGAGTAGAAAGTAGAGCACTGCGATTGTAAGCAAGGGCTGGAGGCAAAAACGTTAAACTATTTATTGGGCATATATGCCAAAAATATAGACACACATCTTAAAAATACTATGACGCGTATCCCGCTGTGGAGGCGGTTTATCAAAGAGACTCTTTGATAAAGCGCCTCCACAGCAGGAAACACATCAGAGTATTTTTAAGATTTGTGTTTTTATTTTTGGCATATATGGCCAATAAATAGTTTAATGTTTTTTGCCTCAAGCCGTTGCTTACAATCGCAGTGCTCTACTTTCTACTCCTATTTTTGTTTACCTATTCGTATTGAAGCACACCGTCCGGTCTTGCTCGGCATACAGCTGCCTATCTATCGTGAGGATTTCCTCCACAGCAGCGGTCCGGTTCTTGCTTTGCCAGTGTGGCTACGGTACTCCACTCACCAGCACGGACACCATGGGAGGAGACGCAGGCGCCCAGTGAGAGAGGGGGATCTGTCTATACAGGACTCCGATCACAGTGCGAACCATCTGGTTGTTCCCCACATGCAGGAAACACATCAGAGTATTTTTAAGACTTGTGTCTTTATTTTTGGCATATATGGATAATAAATAGTTTAATTTTTTTTTGCCTCAAGCCGTTGCTTACAATCGAAATGCTCTACATTCTACTCCTATTTTTTGTTTACCTATTCGTATTGATGCACACCGTCCGGTCTTGCTCGGCATACAGCTGCCTATCTATCGTGAGGCTTTCCTCCACAGCAGCGGTCCGGTCCTTGCTTTGCCAGTGTGGCTACGGTAATCCACTCACCAGCACTGACACCATGGGAGGAGACACAGGCACCCGGTGAGAGAGGGGGATCTGTCTATACAGGACTCCGATCACAGTGCGGACCATCTGGATGTTCCCCACAAGCTGCCACCCCGCATGGAGCCTATCAGCGACACCGTGGGAGAAGAAACAGGTGCCCAGTGAGAGAGAGAGGGGATCTGTTCATGCAGGACTCTACCACGAGGGTTGCGGACCATCTAGCTGTTCACTACGAGCTGCCACCTCCATACGGAGCATAGCAGCAACAACGCGGGAAGAGACACAGATGCCCGGTGAGAGAGGGGAGTTCTGTTCAACATAGGACTCTGGTCACAGGGGTGCGTATCATCTGGCTATTTTCCCCACGGGTTCCTACCTCCACATGGAGTTCAGGTTAGGGAGTTGCTGTACCAGTCCACACATACTTGGCTTAGTGAATGGACTAAAAGCATTTATTATTCAGATACAGGCATTACATTTATGACAACAGTTCTACAGTTTCATAGTTATCACAATCATCATCATCATCATCATCATCATCATCATCATCATCATCATCATCATCATCATCATCATCATCGTCATCGTCATCGTCATCGTCATCGTCATCATCAATCAATTTTAGTGTGTGCAGCATCAATTTGGGGTTACCCCCTTTTTTCTCCATACAACATGGTGTGGGCATCACAATTGGTGTAGTTTAATGCAGGCAGTCCAAAAGGCACTGAGCAATGGAAACTGTGGGTTTGAAAATAAATGCGGGATATAAAATGGCACCCAACTGAAGTGAAAAAACAAATTCTGCAAGTAAAATCTGTCCCACTGGTATGACCAGTTGTGCTTACAGGATACACAGGTAAAGATATGAAAAATTGAGGAAATAGCACCTCCAGAGGTGAAGCATCAGTCAAGGTGAAGAAAATACCTGAATGTAGAAAATGGAGGATACAAATGTGTTTATGTTTAATGTGCCTGGCCACAAAAAACAATTTCCTTTCAGAAATGGGTATGCCGGATTGATCCCACAAAAGGAACTGCACCAGAAATGTTTATGGTGTGAAAAGCTGGACCACACCAAACACTGTCCCTTCAGACTGGATGAGGATGATGATGGTGATGAGGAGGTCTCCTATGGGGCCCCATGTTAAGGACAGTCTCCATGTTCAGAAGAAGCTCCATAAAAAATTTACCCTATGTGTACAGGGAGGCGTGGGTTAGAATACACCATAGATGAGCTACAGCCCAGAGTGTTTGGCACAATCATCACAGGAATGACATCTAGCCTTGGGATGACAAAGGAAACCATTACTGCCATATACAGTAAGCCGAGCAAATCAGAGAAAATGATTGCTGACTGAAAACTGTACTATGAAATTGTCACGTTAGCTTACAGGGTTATAATATACACTAAAAGAACTGGGTTGAATTGAATGCAACTGTGATATGATAAAGAAAGTTTATTCCTTCAGGGAAAGTGAACACACAATATTCAACAAATAACACACAGAATATATACACTTACGTGGGACTGGGGCAATGAAGTAATCAGGATTCAGATGAGCAATTCATCAGGCATCAGGTATCTTTCAGATGGAATATGAAGATGAAAAACTGGGCATAGAGCTGACAATTGGTTATATAGGATTTGGGCTCTATCCCTAACATTGGGTCTCAGATATTGGTTAACAATTATCTGTACCCAATTATCTTTTGCCAGCTAACGTGGGAAGCACTTTGGTAACTGCCCCCAGGTAGCTGGCACATGCGCACAATCCGTTAGTCAGGCTCCCATTTTCCTAACCCCACTCAAAAGAGTTGGCGTCACTAAGTCTGCCAGCTGGGGATCTGGGCCGGGAAACCTAACTAAATGTGTGAATCATCACACTTTACACAAGTACCCACGTCCTGCTCTTCTCCGCCCTAGAACACTTAATCAAGGGTGGGGGAGCCTTTGATCAGTGGGCCTACTGCAGACATACTGTTGCCTCCTGACCATTAACATACTGTATGGGTCAGGGATTTTCGCGGGCTTTACACTAGGCATACAATACAGTACAGTTACAATATTTTATATATATCAAAATATTCCGTTCAGTTGGGCCGAGCGGGCTAAAACTTGCCAGACCCTCATGCCGGAGGGGACTCTACATGGTGGCCAAGTTTCAGCTCGCTGCGACCCGCTGAACCGGAGAAACAGTATTACATTTTAAAATGACATGTTTTACAAATTGCATTACTCCGCCATTGAAGTCAATGGCTGATTCACACTTTAAACAGTTACTCATACTCCGTTTGCTTGATAAGAGAGGGCTGGAAATTGTCATGCAATCATGCCAGAGCAGTGACTACCTGGTGGCCAAATCCCAGCCCTCTAGTACTTACAGAACTGGAGATATGGGTTTTACGTTTTCGCACTTTCACACTTGGTGTTTTAAAACCAAGGGGCTTTTCACCGCCATTGCGGTCAATGGGGCGACCCTCCTAGCGGCCGCGACCCTTTCCCATGGCCATTGCCCGTCGGACCCTGTTAGGG
The DNA here is from genome assembly GCF_040206685.1 of Ascaphus truei. Lineage (NCBI taxonomy): Eukaryota > Metazoa > Chordata > Amphibia > Anura > Ascaphidae > Ascaphus > Ascaphus truei. Next base: position 307,673,505 of record NC_134485.1, on the reverse strand, counting down.
TCGAGTAAGGGGGGTACCCTGAGCTAGGGGCAAAAAGAACTGGACCGCTACCTGCCCTAGAACCAGAGCTACAATTTTAATATGAATGAACTTGGCCGTGACCAAGTTCCCACGGCACTTTAGTGTTCAAAGGATCTTTTATTAAAATTGTATCCGCTTTCGGAGATTGCGGTTTGGCCGGCAGCCAACTCGTTCTTGGAGAGCGAACTCGAGGAATCCCCATTGAAAGACATTACTCCATTCACTCCAATGGAGAAATTCCGCTCATCCTCTCGGGCGCCATCTGCTGGTCTTCTTTGATATCAGGCTAAAACCCTTGAAATCTCCTTAGACTTGCATGGAGCTCCAATGGCGGACTATGGGATGGGCTGCAAACGGGGATTAAAAAGGCGGGAAGGGGAACAAAGGGCCATAAACATGTAAATGCAATTCACCCTTTCCCTCCCAACCTGACCCCAGTGTATGTGTTTGGTGCATACACTGTAAGGGAAAAAATACATGTAACCAGGGGAAAACACATTTTGCACTGAGGCAAGGGAATAAAAACACATGTAATCATTATTACAGTTAACCCCTCGCATCCCACATGATGGTAGGGGTGGCCAGCTGGGGTGTAACCCCTTTATTACGGGCCCGCCACCCTCTTTTCGTGACAGAAATGTCCCTGAAAGACGTTCAAATCTTCATCATAGAATTAGAAGTTACTCAGCAAGAGGCTTGCTTGCTCAAAACAGAGCTTGGTAAAGAACGAATGGATACACACCCTCATCACAGATCTGGAACTCTCACGCCATGAGGTCTACGCTCTCAGCACAGAGGTCTGTGAATTGAAGGATGCTGAGGAAGAGACCCTGATTTATTTAGAGATGGTAAAAAACAGCAAATACATGTCTGAGACAGAAAAATTCAGACTTGACAGAACAGGTCAATGAAGGAAATAAGAAGCTTCACCCAGCTGAAAAAGTGATGAAGCAATTAACCCAGGAAAAGTTAGAAGTGCAAGGTCTGCACACATGTCTGCAGGAGGCCAAGAAGAAACAGAAGGAACCTGAAGAAAAGCAGCGAGTTCTACAGGAAGCAAGTGTTCAGGCTGCTAACAAAGTACAAGTGCTACAGGAACGGCTGAGTACCCATTATTTCCCAACAGAGCAGCATGAGTAGCTGACGGCCACGCTGTGTGTCACCAGAACATCGCTGGAGGCAGAGCTTAGATGCCAGAGGACTCTGTGTGAGAGGGAGTGGGAAAAGGTCCAGAAACTGGAGAAAAAGATGGAGAAGCAGAGAGGCTGCTCCATCCCCATTAGTCAGTATGCCAAGGAGAAAGAGGCCTGGAAAACAGAAGCAGCAGCGATCCTAGCAACAAAAACGACAGAGTACCAAAATAGGAAGGAGGCGTTGATGCAAACCCAGACGAAGCACCGGGAAGAGGTGAAGGCCCTGAGAGGGGACTTGCATGATCAAACAGAAAAACTGCAGATGCAGATTGCAGTGCGCAAGATCCAGCTCGCCAAGAGGGAGGAAGTTTCCGTCCGATTGCCTGCCTGACATTGTGCTTTGAAACCGAGATGGCCGATACCCGCAAGCTGCTGGACCACACAGTCAATTAGAGGTCCCAGCTGGAGCTGGACAAGGTCCGGCAGGAGCAATGGCAGCTACAGGTCAGAAATAGAGACAAGGAAACAGCTATAAGCCTTGCGCTGAATCAGCTGACAGGTGTGGAATCGAGACTCAACTCAAAAGAAGCTGAACTATCAGCTGCACTGAGTGGAAAAAGAAATGCAGAAGGACTGCTTTAAGACCTGAGGAAGGACCTGGAGTCTGAGCGTGCTGGCGGCAAGATGGTAGAGAAACAAAACACTGTTTGACTGAAGACTGAGCGGGACGCTACGTTGGACTCTACTGCTGCCCAGCAGGAGATTTCTCCGATTAAGTTGGAGAAAAAGGTTACAAACCTAAGACAGACACTTGGGTCACAGAAGCAGTCCATGCAAAAGATTGAGGTAGAGTTAAAAAGGAATGAGGCTTTAATGGAACAGTAATGCACGTGTCTCCACTACAGAGACAGGTTTTGACCCGGCCCAAGCATCTGTATCCCAAAGAAATGAATGCCAGTGAAGACAAGGGTACAGTGATAGTCAAGGACAGCGCTCAACTGCAAAACAAAGTGGCAAAGTTTGAACCGCCTGAGCAAGTTGTGTGCACCTATAAGCGTGACTACAATGCTGTTGCAGTACCACAGCCTACTTTCCACAAGGCACGAAATAGCAGGACGAAGTTGTGATGGAGTAGCACAGTAAGAATCCAGTTGTACTGCAGTGCCCATAGATCCAAACTGTATTCCTTGCCAGGAGGGCAGCCGCTGTGAAGAGACAGTCGCGAATGGGACAGAAACGTGTCCGTGATAGTAAGATGAGAAAGACCTCACAGATTATCCAGCAACACTCCCACCAGAGTAAATTAAGGAATCAAGAAAGAAAGGCCAAAGCCTATGAGTCTGCCGACTGTAATAGAGAGGCATCCTGGGGTGCACTTGGGGTTAATGAGAACCCCGCCCAAGTTGAAGTACTGAAGCTAAATGGTGTGGAACAAAACACAGAACTTGTGGTGAATGACCGGTCTCTAGTCTCAAACGCTTAAGGTACGCTGATGGAGAAAGGCCCAAAAGCCATCACCGCTAAAGCCGAGTTACTGTCTTCACAAGAGAAGGTCTCTTGGCACAAGTGTGCATGCTGGACATCACTGGATGGCACCTGGACCGGTGCAAACTGAAGTCCCTCTGTCTTCGCTGCTTGTTCCTGGGTGGCAAGTGCAGATCTCTCCATGGAAGTCCATCTCTGGGCTATTTTGACGGCTGTACTTTGCTCCTCTGTGTTTGCCAGTCGCACACAGGCGACCGGCCTCGCAGCTGGAGAACGTTGCCCCTGATGCGGTACACTGGACCTTGCATGGACCTGACAGACTGGCTTTATCTGACCAGTCTGGGCAAACTGAGATCCCTTCTGCTCCTGGTGAAATTCTGCAACCTTGGGTGCGCTTCCTGTTGCTGCTGACTTTACTGTCCATTGAGGTATGCTCTTGGCTACCCTTGCCAGTGGGGCCAAGTCCTGGGCAGCCTTCCGTACCCAAAGGGTGAGAAGTGTGGAAATTATGGGCGTAGGGATAGCCTTTATGCTCAAATGTATCCCTAAATGCCCCCTTCTCTGCCCACGATATCTGCCTCTCCTCCTGCCTTATTATTTCCTCTCACTCCTGCCTACATGACTTCTCATGTGCTGCTCCCTCTCTCTGAAAATTCCTAATGTGTAACCAGACTCTCTCCAAGGTTTCCGACTTTCAAAATCTCACCTATTTAAGGAAGCCTATATGGCACAATACTAACATCCAACACCCATCCCCCAACCCTATTTGTGCCAGCTGTGTGACTGGACCAGACTCCATGCTATCTAACACCCCATAACATCCACACCTCAAAATCCTAATAGATCCAGCTGTGCGGCTAGACCATACTCCATTCTGAGGTATACTTCATCCCACAAATGTTCAGCCATTTTACCCTTTGTGTCAACATTATCATTTATTCCCCCTAGATTGAAAACTCTCATGAGCAGAACCCTCATTACCACTCCGTATCTGTTTGCCCTTGTTTGCCCTTCTTTGTATTTGTATGTCATTCTATTAATGTAATTGATGTCACTCAGTATCATCACTGCACTGCACTGTGGAATATGTTTGCACATTAAAAATAAATGATAATAATAATAATAATCAGTTACTATTTTTTGTGAGCCTTAAAATACATATTTTGTCAAAATTAATGTTCAATGTATAATTATGCATTACAATATTAGGAAGCATACAGATTGGTAATAGTAAACTGTATTGCTATATGAGCATGGAAGCTTGTTGACAAAATAGTAGTTTATGCATACTCTTAGTAGTGAAAGGGTTCATACCCATTTTTGACAAAACCAGGTGGTGATATTTATATTCACTGTAATCCCTAAATACTGTAATCTAGTTTACAAGTCCCTCTATGGTAGTTTGTGCAGTTCTAGATTAGGTTGCAAGGGCAAACTGCTGAAGTAGCTTTGGTTTTCATTGCCTACTTTGTTATTACAAACATGTAATAAATAGATCCCTTGGTATCTAGTTTTTACATGCTCTACTTTTCATAGTGTCACTTGAAAGGTGTAAAGTAGCTGGCATTGCAAATTAAATTAAATTCAGTGCTTTATATGACTTAAATCTTGTTTAACTAATAATGTTCCAACCTTAAATTCCCAGAAAAGGTTTATTGTACAGGTTTCATTGTTTACACTGATAAACTGATTTTTTAAAATAAAATTAAAACTAATATAAACTAATATAAAAAACAGAAAAACAAACCCCATTCATCTCAGAGCAATCAATTATGCTTAGGTATTTCACTTCCCGGTGTACATTTTTGATGTAAAATAGGTGTTAATTAATTTAGTTTTCTGGTGTTTTATCAGTGATAACAATGAAAAACTAGTGACGCACATTTGAATTTAGTGAGAGAAGACTTCATGGTCATAACCAATGCTGGACAGAGAAAGAGCAGACAGCACATAGTTTAAATAATTAATAGATGAAGTCAAGAATGTGTTTGTAAATGGATTATTTTATCAATTTATTTCTAATAAATCTTTTTAATCTGCACTATTGGAGGTCGATGTCCATCCTATGTGCTTATCTGTGTACTCTTTTTTTTCATATTACCCTCTGTTACTTTTTAAACCTGTGGCTGCTAAAACTGATGGAATTTAATATGAAATGATGCTTAATTCCCAGTTTTTATCGGTTTTAACTGGAAGTGCAAGTTTAAATATCAGTGTGTTTTCTGTTTTGTTTTTTTAAATTATAACCGGAATCCTGATTTATGTTACAAATTCACTTACCTGCAAATGCGACACTTTTAAAAATTTAATTATAAAAAGATAACTACACAATATTGTGTTGTCTTTGCTTGCTTTTTACTAGTGGAATATTGTCCAGTAGAATTATGAGTAATATACTGTACAGATGTAGCAAGTCTTACTGTTTGTCTTCCAGAGGCCGCTAGCGGTCACACGACCATTACAATCGCAGCTTGGATGGATTAATGCTGTGGGGCTCCGATTCGAAAGCACGGGACCCCGCAACATGATTGCGGCAGACACTATAACCAGCGCCACAGTAGTTTTCTTTTTTTGCTGTGGTGCTGGAGATTTTTGGTATATCTGTACAAACTACAACTACTTGCAAAATTTTAAGGAGATATCCACATCAAGCAAGCTATCGGCACTCGCTCCTCTGAACGCCTCTGGAGGAAATCTCACACTCTCGCTGACTTCTTTCACTACAAATGTATCCTATCCTGTTTCAATTCTGCCCTCTCCCAGACTAAACAAACCTACTTTTCATCACTAATCAACACACTCAAGTCTAACACGCGCAGACTCTTCTCTATCTTTGACTCTCTAGTCACACCACCGTCTTCCTCTAATTCACCTCAGGACTTTGCTCACTATTTCAAGACTACAGTAAAGTGCATTTTTTGAGCAAGACATCCCCTCTGTTTCCTCGTCAAATTTTACACATCTTCCTAACTCTCCTCCTGTCTTCCTCATCTCCTTTTCCTCTATCACAGAAGAGGGTATGTTACTACTGATCTCCTGCTCCTTCCACCTCTTGCCCTCTTGACTCCATTCCCTCCCATCACAAACCTCTTGCTCCTACTCTAATCCCTACACTTACACATACTTTCCACTCCTCCCTCTTCTCTGGTACATTTATCATCTCCTTAAAGCACGCAAAATTATACCTTTACTCAGAAACAGCCAGCTTGACCATACCTGTCTCTCTAATTATTTTCCTACCTCCCTCCTGCCTTTAGCCTCTAAACTCCTTGAGCGCCTTGTGTTCTCTTGCTTGCTCTACTTTCTCACCGCCTACTCTCACCTAAACCGTCTACAATCTGGCTTCCTCGGTGTATATTCCACTGAAACAAAAATAACTAATGACCTCCATGCTGTAAACACAAAGGTCATTACATTTTTCTCATATTACTGAACCTCTCTGCTGCCATTGATACTTTGGACCACCCTCTTCTACTTCACATTCTCCATAGTTTTGGTATCTGTAACAGAGCTCTATCCTGTATTTCCTCTTACCTCTCCCATCATACTTTCAGTGTCCCATTTGCTAACACCTCCTTCTCTGTTGTTCTCTCTTTGGGTGTAACCCAGGGCTCTGTCTTGGGACCTCTTCTATTTTCTCGCTACACACTCTCTCTAGGTGATCTTATCACATCTCTAGGTTTCAAATATCACCTCTTTGCTGATGACACACAAATGTACCTTTCTGCCCCTGACTGCATACCTGCTGAACAAACCAAAGTCTCTAAATGTCTTGCTGCTATATCAGCTTGCATGGTCCTCTGTCCACTCAATTTAAAAATGTCAAAGACGGAGCTCCTCATACCTCCTCCCAAACCTGGCCCAAATGCCCCTTTCTACTGTACATTCCTGTTAAGAATACTATCATATCCCAAGTATCATAAGCATGCTTCCTTGTGGTCACACTTGAGTCCACCCTCACATTCTCCTCTCACATTTACAATATTGTTGTCAGGGTTCGGCTCGCCACAAACCAGGGTCGGACCGCGAGGCTGAGGTGGGGTTGTAAAAGCACCGACCTGAGACCGCGCAGGCTGATCCAGATTGCGCAGTTCGTAGTCATATGTAGCAGGATCAGGATTGGAGAAGTCAGCATCGTCGTTGTACAAGCCAGGGTCAGGACAGGAGACGTCAGGATAAACATTGTCCAAGCAGGAGTTCGGCAACAGGGAGTCAGGAAAGCCCCGCTTCAGCTTAGGAGCGCGGGGGTGGCCTCTGCGCATGCGGCGACCATGGCCCATGGTACTGGTCTCAGGAGGTGGAAGACAGACCAGATATACACACCGCCTAGCTGCACGGGTAAACCCGTGCACAGCGCAAGAGTCCTGAGCGGGCTGGGGAATCCTCTGTTTCAGCGCAGGAACCAGGACACGGCCTCTCTAGATTAGGGAAAGAGTAGGCCCCAGGAACCAGGAAGCTGAAGATACACGGGGAAACCTCCGCTTCAGTGCAGGAATCCAGGAGACTGAAGAACGCAGGGACGGAACATCCGCTTCAGTGCAGGAATCCAGGAGGCTGAAGGACGCAGGGACGAAACCTCTGCTTCAGCACAGGAGAACAGAATCTGAAGGACGCAGGGGATACCTCAGTATCAGCATATTAGAACAAGCGGCTTGAAGGGAGCTGAAGGACGCAGGGCGGAACCTAGTATCAGCATAGGAGAACAAGCGGCTTGAAGGAAGCTGAAGGACGCAGGGCGGAACCTGGTATCAGCATAGGAGAACAAGCGAGAGCTTGTGGCAAAACAGTAGTGACATCCAGTTAGGACTATGCTCAGCAGGGAGCATTATGGGAAGACAGTACTTAAAGGCCAGCGGGCCAATCCCCGGAGTGGGGTGTGAAGGTACTGCTCCAATGAGTGAATGCAAGTCTAGGTTGCAGTGATAGGCTGCACAGCTGCAATAGATACCAGAGGGAGTGTGTATTGCTTTGGTGAGTGAATCCAGGCTGCAGCAAACATCAGGAGAGGTGCTCCAGGACTGCACAAGTCTGCAAGGTAAGGCAACCAGTAAACTGCGGAGCGGATTCCTTACAGTACCCCCCCCTTCACGCGAGACCTCCAGGCGAACATGAGCACACATAGAGTTGGGGGACCGGGAATTGTTGCTGAACCGTCTAGGATTGGGGTTAGAGTCGTGGTCCAGAGACTCATGGTTAGTCCTTAGTGTACCCCCACCCCCCGGTGAGAACTGTGGCCAGACAGGACGATCCATGGGTCTTGGGGACATTGAGTTGTTCCTAAAATTCTTTAGGTGGAAAGGGCATCTGTAAACGAGCAGTTCTTTGGTGAGTACAGTTCTAGGATATGAGATTGATGGAAGAAACATCTTTGTTACATGGCTCGCCTCGCAAAATGTCTTGGAAATCCAGGGCTGTGAAGATCCAGAGAGTTCCAGAGCAGAAACGGCAGAAGAACCCCCACTGAAAGCCCAATCTTTAATAAAGGAACCTGAATCTAGGATCAGCGGCCCTGATAGTTGATCGAATACACCAGGAGGAACTTTGTAACAGAAAAAGTCTTGGCTGACCACTGCATGTTGGAATTTGCGAGGAATTTTTTCTCTAGAAGGCTCCCAGGTAATGGTTAGTAAGGGTATAGGCTGGTTGGAAGCATCTCCCGGTATTGGTATGGAAGGTGACAAGGCAAGCAGTAAACCAGGCATAGGGACCGAAATCTTGGGATACGTACAGAGTATTTCCAACTGAGAGGAAATAACAGGGGCAACCGAAAATTCCGAGGGACAAAACCATGGTTTAGCAGGAGCAGAGAAGCAAACAACAGTAGAGCTCTCCAATACTGGGAAATCTTCATTGGAAGATAGTATTGTCAGTGAATCAGGAATACTCCTTGGGATTTTCAAATCAGTAGCTTGAGAAAAAGGCAGAGCCAGGGTAGTGGTGGGAGGGAAGCTAACATCAGAAGCTGAAATCTGTACCTCAGTGACAGGGCCCTGAGAATCAACAAGCAGCAAGTATGAACTATGAAAACTCTTAATGACAGGCACCTTAGGAGTACAAGGAGTCTTTTCCGAAACTGCAATGACCCTAACCACAGGGGTACCTAATCTGACAAAAACATGAATAGGTGTGTTTTCTAGTGCAAAATCTCTGATCACAGAACTCCTAACCGATAGTGAGGGTGTCTGGGTTTGATTAGAGAAAAAATCAGATGTATTGATAAGTGACTTAGAAAGAATTACTGAGGTTCTAGATTTGCTGGACATGTGAGAAAAAATACCCTTTAAGACAGGAGCTTTAATTTCTTCCCAGAGTAACCCAATGGTTGCTGGGGCAAATTTAGACACAGTACTGAGGGACTGAGTTTCAGCAAAGGCAGGACAGCTAAATAGCTCAGATTTAAACCCCAGGACTTGTAATATAAGCATGATGGTCTCAGACAGTACAAAGGGAGTGACCCCAGATATGCTGATCTCTGGAGGATTAACCTGGAGAGAGAACACAGGGGAACCCTCAGCCAGAACAACCATCGTAGGAAGAGATTCAGAATCTGAAGGAGAATCACTACCTCTCAGACTCTCAAAACCAGTAAGACACAATTCAGCGAAAAGGGAAACAGTGGGCAGGCTTTTTACTAATCTATATGAAAAAGCGTCACTTTTGGGAGAAAACCGTGCGTCAGCAAACATTCCTGGGAACATAATATGAACCCCAGGAGGGACATACAGACTACAGTATGCTTTTAACCCTAAGCTTAAAGAGGAGGAGAACTCAGACAGTACACGGGGGTGAATCATAACTGTACTGGTCTCTGAAGTAGGTATTTGGTAAGGAATGTCTGGGAAACCAGAAATTACTGCAGACTCCATAATGTGGGAACTATGCGCTGAAGCAGGGATCACCGATATGTGGGCGACAGGCTGGTTCAGCGAAACACCCAGGAGAAGGAACTCTGCGACCAAGCTTAGGGAAAAACCTGACTCCTGAATACATTTATCGGGAACCAGAACTTTAGCCGAAGTCTCAGGAGGCGAAACTGCGGAAACTTGAGCTGAAGCAGGGGATTTATAGCAAAGAATATCTAAGGACTCCGTACGGTTATGGGAATCCCTCAATGCAACCTCTGCTCTCTTACTTGTGGATTCATTCTCTGAGGCTAAAACGAAGGCATTAACTTGGAGGCAGCAATAATTTACAGGGGTTAATGCAGACAGTGCCTGAGAGTAAAACACAGGAAATCTTTTCTCTGTATTAGGAGAGACAAGGGGTCTCTCCTCTAGAGCTAGGGGTGTAACCATGGCTGGCAGAGAACAGGGAATAATCAAAGGAGACTCAGAGAGCTGCCCCTCAGGGGTTAATACAGAAATGACCCTGGGAACAGAACTTAGGGATTCTTTCTCTGACGGGGAAAGCGCACAGGACTGCCTAGCAGAGATTAAAGCTGAAAAACCCTCAAGACCTAGAGAGAGGGCTTCTGAGCTAGAAATAGAAGAACTAAGAAACTTATTCTCTGATACTAGAACCTTAGTGTTGGTTAGTGAAACATATGTATTCTCCAGGGGAGCCTCACAGGAGTGATCGGCAGGGGTTAAAGTAGACATATCATTAGTGTCAGGGAACCCGGGCACACAATCAGAGCTAGGGACTGTGGCAGTTACTACATTAGGAGATATTGCTAATGGGTCCGTTTGGTCATCTCCCGGGGAGGGAGATACGTCACCCGGTTTAGCGACAGGACTGGCAGCAGAAGGGAACTGCCAAATGGCGGCGTATGCGGCCAGGAGGCGATCCTGTTTTAACAGGCGAACCTCCAATACCGAGGAAAGTAAATGCAGCGTATCCTGAGCGAGAGCCACCATGACGAAAGGATCCCCTTGTACTAGGTGAATGTCCAATGACAAAGCCAGGGCATTGAGAGTTCTACAGGCGTTGGCCCGTTTCACAGAATTCACCTTATCCCTGGGAGAAGGGGAATCAGAGGAGAGGACACAAGTGGCAAAATACTGTTTTAAGTCTCTTAGGCAGGAAGCCTTACTAATGAGATCCTTACGGCATTTCTTTTGCAAAGGAGTTAAACCATCAAACATACAGGGATCCTCCATTAGGGGTAGGATATCGCACAGATACCAGTCTTGATACTGGGACTGGTCCATAGGTCGGGACAGGATTTCAGAGAAAAACGTACCAACCCTTACCTCAGCGGGGTCCGAGTTTGTGAGGCCGAGCATACTGTCAGGGTTCTGCTCGCCACAAACCAGGGTCGGACCGCGAGGCTGAGGTGGGGTTGTAAAAGCACCGACCTGAGACCACGCAGGCTGATCCAGATTGCGCAGTTCGTAGTCATATGTAGCAGGATCAGGATTGGAGAAGTCAGCATCGTCGTTGTACAAGCCAGGGTCAGGACAGGAGACGTCAGGATAAACATTGTCCAAGCAGGAGTTCGGCAACAGGGAGTCAGGAAAGCCTCACTTCAGTTTAGGAGCGCGGGGATGGCCTCTGCGCGTGCGGCGACCATGGCCCATGGTACTGGTCTCAGGAGGTGGAAGACAGACCAGATATACACACCGCCTAGCTGCACGGGTAAACCCGTGCACAGCGCAAGAGTCCTGAGCGGGCTGGGGAATCCTCTGTTTCAGCGCAGGAACCAGGACACGGCCTCTCTAGATTAGGGAAAGAGTAGGCCCCAGGAACCAGGAAGCTGAAGATACACAGGGAAACCTCCGCTTCAGTGCAGGAATCCAGGAGACTGAAGAACGCAGGGACGGAACATCCGCTTCAGTGCAGGAATCCAGGAGGCTGAAGGACGCAGGGACGAAACCTCTGCTTCAGCACAGGAGAAAAGAAGCTGAAGGACGCAGGGGATACCTCCGTATCAGCATAGGAGAACAAGCGGTTTGAAGGGAGCTGAAGGACGCAGGGCGGAACCTGGTATCAGCATAGGAGAACAAGCGGCTTGAAGGAAGCTGAAGGACGCAGGGCGGAACCTGGTATCAGCATAGGAGAACAAGCGAGAGCTTGTGGCAAAACAGTAGTGACATCCAGTTAGGACTATGCTCAGCAGGGAGCATTATGGGAAGACAGTACTTAAAGGCCAGCGGGCCAATCCCCGGAGGGGGTTGTGAAGGTACTGCTCCAATGAGTGAATGCAAGTCTAGGTTGCAGTGATAGGCTGCACAGCTGCAATAGATACCAGAGGGAGTGTGTATTGCTTTGGTGAGTGAATCCAGGCTGCAGCAAACATCAGGAGAGGTGCTCCAGGACTGCACAAACTGCAAGGTAAGGCAACCAGTAAACTGCGGAGCGGATTCCTTACAATTGTAAAGCCAGTCATTTTTAACTTTGTAACATTTTAAAGATACACCCTTTTTCTGTACCTCTACTACTAAAACTATAATACAGACCCTCATTCTCTCCAGTCTTGACTATTGTAATCTTCAACTGTTTGGCCTTCCTGCCTCTCACCTTAGTCCCCTACAATCTATCCTTAACACTGCTGCTAGAATCACTCTACTCTCTCCTAAATCTGTCTCCTAAATCTGTCTCTCCTGTGGAAATCTCTCTCCTTGCTTCCTGTCAAATCCCATATTACTTACAAAATTCTCCCCTTCACATTTAAGACTATACACTTGACTGCCCCTACTTACATCTCAGCTCTAATTTCTCACTATACACCTGCCTGACTGTTGAATTCTGCTCAAGGATGTCGTCTTCTGTCTACCCCTTTGTATCAAAACCCCTCCAGCCCAAAACATCTCACTTACTGCTCCACATCTCTGGAATCTCATTCCCCTAAATAGCTGACTGGCACCCACTCTCTCCATCTTTAAGATCTAACTAAAAATGCCCCTGTTTAATCAAGAATTTTGTAGCCCCGCTGGCTGATACTATACATCTCAGATGCACTGACTTTTACCCCTTGCAGACCAACTTACCATAACACCGTCCAGCTGTCTCTTTAAATTCTCCCTAATTACCACTTAGATTGTAAACTCTTTGGGGCAGGGACCCTCTGTCACGGGAGGAAAACTTTTGTTGTGTCCTTATAGGATTCGTTCAGGAATCCTTAGTTCAAATGAATTCTGGAAGAGGGGTGCAATCCTCATTTACAATGTTTTAACCCCTCACACTCCGGAACTCCGCTGAAGCTGGATGGACCTTGGTTGAATATTTAGATGTTTCTCAGATTAATCTGATTCATAACCATGTTGCAGGCATTCTTATATGCTTTTGACTCATATCTTTAACCTGTATAGCCAATCCCCCCATGGGAATAACTTTTGTCACCTATCCCAGACTTGCCAGTAACTCATAAACCTGGCAGAGGTGACTTCCCAGTCTGCTAAGGGCATGTGCTAACCTAGCACCTGTGCCACTTAGCATACATGACCCAACCCCTTACCTGGCGACAGAAAGTCTGGGCTTCGGCTACCATTTGTTGCTAGCCAGGATTTTACACCGGTACAGGGTACTTGACGATATCCCGCCCTCCCTGACACTTCAGGGTCTCTGAGGCTTTCAACTCCGGACCTCGACAGACATTGGGGCAGCAGCCAAGCAGGGTGCGCTGTGAAGTCCGGAGTTAGAAAACCCCCAGCTCATTTGTACCAAACATCTGTGTATGTTAATGGATTTACTGCCGGGGCTGACAGGAAAAGGGTTCCTGTCTTTGTACTTTAAAAATACCTTGAATAAGGCTCATTCTTATAGGTGACATTATATAAGAGTTGAAGGTATAATAAAAATATGTATGCGTATTAATATCCCCTAGCTCTCTGCATCTCAAAAATCAGAGTGCTAGCTCACTCCTAACGCAAGTTAGCCCCTTAATTGAATGTTCTCTGTGATGTGGTCTGTGGTTTGACTTGTTATCGGTCTGCGGTGAGAAGCCGGCATACAATGTTGCATTGCTTGTCTGGATCAATAACCGCAGACGCACTTTACCAATTGACCTTAATTGGATAATAAGACCGCAGGATACATTGAAGCAATCTGCCACTTTAACTAGACCGCAAACCACTTATCCACTTGAGTTTGTGGTTAAGGCTTTCCCTGAGCAGTCTGTGGTTAGGAAGTGATTCAGGGTTAAATTGCAGACGCTCACCGCAGGCACGCTTATTGAATTAACTCTTTCCACAGCTCTAGAAGCCCTGTACACCTAGCGGCACATGCTACATAACACAGTACATTTTACCAGGACTGCAACTAGGTTCTAGGCTACAGAACTGACACTCCACATTTACGATATGACTCAGGGGACATCACAGGTGATATACAGGGAATACATGGCATTATGGTGACCATACAGTTAACCCCTTCATCCCCAACAAGGATTAGAGGCAACCAGCCAGGCATAATACCTTTATTATTGGTCTGGTTACCCCTTCACCGTCACACCCTCTTCCTATTGTTACTGTCATGTCTGAATCACTTATTCCCATTATGTGTTATATTATTACTGTATGTCTCATGTATTACTGCTGTGAAGCGCTATGCACATATAAGGCCCTATATAAATAAAAACTATACATACTGTACAATCAAAATTTGTTTGTGTTCATTTCCTCTTTAAAATAAACCATTCCAACATTATTATAGCATTCACTACTATATATATATTTATATATGTTGTGATGCCCACACCACGTTGTAACATCTGATGGGGTTTATTTACAGGGATAAATAATATACTAACAGGCCCACTGTCCCTTTAAGTCAAATCAAAATCATAAAATAAAATCCTACTGCTCTTAGGAAACTAACTACACATAAAGCTTCAACCCTTACTACCCGGATGGACAGCTAAACTTATTACCACCCCAAACAAGTACTATTACGGTTGAACATATAAAGTCTCTGTACACAGCAATAAATGGTTTCGCTTATCTGTTAGTCAAGGGTTTGGAGCAGATGTCTCTGCTTCAGCACGTTCTCATGTCCTTCCTTCCTAGGGGAGCTTGGTCCCATGAAAACTCAGATATTCTCTCCTATGCAAATCCAATGTTAAGGAAGCTCAGAGATTCTCTCCTATGCAAATCCAATGTTAAGGATAGGACATCTCCACTTCAGCATGGTCTCTCGTCCTTCCTTTTTCTTCCTGGGATTAGCAACCCAGCCAGTCCCAGCAGGCTCTATGACCACAGTCCAGCAGGCCTAGTGGGCTGTGCCAGCTTCCACAGCTTGGGAGAATGCTTCTCTGTTCCCTTCTCTCCCTCTGACAGCATTCAATCTCTCAGCATAGCAGCTTTCATTCTGTCTTTTAAAACACTTCCTTGTTCAGTCTGCTAAATTAGGAAGCAGCTGCTGCTGGGTTCTCTAGAGAGATTGACTCTGTATGTTGGAAAAGTCCCATAGCTGCCCTATTCCAGAACCTAGAGGACAGTGATGGAATTACATATTCTTCCCCCCAGCAAAACATTGTCCTGTGAAGCGGCCGTACACTATTCCCATGAACCAGCCTCTTTGTCAGAGACGTCTGGCATCCATCTCTTCTTTTTCTTTGCCTTCCAGGTGAAGAGTTTTTACTTCGGGGCAAGTACGAGGCCTTCTGGGCCTACAGACTGGTACTTTGCTACCTCCTTGTCTCTCACTTGTTTGATTTTAGCGTTGAAGCTCAGCTTTTGACGTGTTACTTTTTGGAAAGTTCCTGAGCATCCTGCAGTCTGTTGGCTCTTTCTGCAAGCTCAGCCCATACTCTATCCCGCTCTGTGACCTTGATCTGCATATCCTGAAGATATATCTCTGTCTTCTTCCTCTTGTGCTCAGAGTCTCCCTTACCCTGCATGTATCCTTGATCTCATTGGTTAGCTCATTGCGTTCACTCGCGAGTGACTGTTTGGCTACTGTGGCTGCACTCCCTATATTCCCCCCAACAAAATCAGTGTTGATGCCCGCTCCCTCCCCTTGTCCTTCCACTACCACCAGAGCTGGAATAACCTCCTGCACTCTGGCTGGACTAGTGGTCTCTGCAACTGCAGGTGAGCTTTTGGATGCCCTGGTCAGGGTGATCATGTCCTGGGCAACCCCCATTCCCCAAGAGGCAAGGCATGTGGCAAGTCCAGGGGTGAAGAGTCCGTTAGCCACAGGGGCTACCCCTGCATCACTCCCTGGAACCAGTGCATCAACAATAGCCATGTTGATGCCCACTTCCTCCCCGTGTCCTTGCATCTCCCTCAGGGCTGGAATAACATTTTCACCCTGGGTGGAATTGTGCTCACTGCAACGGCAGCTGAGGATGTCCCCTCCTCTGGTGAAGCCATGCTTGCTTCCTGTGATTCCCATTTCTCCTGGAGCAAAGTCTTTGCTCCTCTGTCCATCGGTAACCTGCAGCTCTCACACCAGACAACATATCTGGTTCATTACCAGGACTGGTACCGGCCTGACGCCTGGTCCATGTTCGCCTGATGGCACTAAACTAAGTGACACTGAGAGCCTGCACTTTCTCTGCTTTGTAAAACGTGTGTAAGTTAACTTTGGTTTGGAGAGCTCACAATATTCAAGTTTCTCACTATGCTGCAAGGCCCCACCAGATTTTACAACATAGGCTCAATGATCCCACATGCTTCCACCAGTAAATAAGCCTGTCACGGGAGACCAGGTACTTACACATTTATACCGGGAACATATATCTCAGCAAAGCCAATAAGAAAAATAAATTTGGATTTATTCCATAGAGACAGGCAAACACACATTGGATTACAATAAGCAGAAGAAAATAAACTTACTGGGAGTTTGGGGTTGAAAAATTATCTTTCCTGATTGAAACAAAGTCTTTAAATAGTCCGTTGGTTGACCGGATCTTAGCCCAAAAAGTTCTGGAGCTCAAATCGGCATGAACCTCAGCAGCTCCTGCACTTTCCACTCCAAATGGTACTGAAAGTGTGACTTAGAATTTTTTCTGCTTAAAGTCCTGTAGCTGTTTCCTTGCTGTCTCCGCAAGGCTTCTTTGGGGTCGGTATGACCCCTCCGTGAAGGTTAAACACTTTGGACCTTGGAATCACAGGTCGGATCGGTGTTCTGATCTCTTAGGAATCTCCTTAGTAATCTGGAATCTCTTAGGAATCTCTGGGGAAGTCTGAATCTGAATCTGCTTTTTGGGCTGGCAACTAACTTTGTTTTATAACATTTGCAATGTCAGTCCCACAGCATTACTGCTAACTCCCAAGCGTGAGAACTTATTCTCTAGCCACACACACAGTTTGCCAGGTTTGTGAAAGCTTGGCACCTGAGCTTCAGCATGGCAAAGGAGCATGTGCGAACAACGCCATCTTGCCTACTTGTCATGCAGAGCCCAGGTGCTTCTCAGTCTAGGAAGGTGACTACTTGCCCAGATGGCCTACAATACTCCCAGGACTTGAACACTAAACTCAGCTATCCTGTTTAGATGGCTTTCACACCCCTGGCAGCTAGTGTGACTTTGATCTACGACCTGGGATTAGACTCACTGGCACCAAAGCCCATGTGGCCAGGAGCCCCTCTTCTGTCCCTAGGATGAAAGACCCTGTCTGGTTTAATGTATAAAGTTAAAGCATATTTTAAAACACTGCTGCTTAATAAAATATACTTTTATACATTCTGCTGCTAAAATGTGTTACAGTCCTTTGGTGTATGAAATAGAGTGTAAAAACTAAACGGTTCCCCTTACATTAGCCTTTATTTCTTACACACAGCAAACTAGACTTTTAAATACTTTAACTTTACTTTTAAAACTCTCACAGACTTTTCTCTGGCTAGAGTAACCCTGAAACCTTTATACTATGTTTAGGGGTCTGGACAAACACTGGGCACCCCTTCATTACACTGGGGACCCCGGTACATGTCTAGGGTTACCATACACCCTGGTGCCCCATTTTACCCTCAGGTCTGTGCTGAAGCAGGCAGACTAGCGGTGAGCCGCAACAACGCTTTCATGGTAGGGTTTTGACCAGGATCACTGCGCTTCAATGTAGCCGGGAATCTAACCTGAATCCCGGGTACATTTTTGGGGTCTCCAGTAGCTTTAGAACCCCGCTAAATAGACACAATCTGAAAAAGTTTCCCCTTCAAACCTATCCTGAAACTCACAGTCTGGTCGTCTCCACTTGCAAGCACTCCTGGAAATGGCAAAACGTAAAACATTGCAATTGTTGCAAATTTTATTACATGGTTCAGTAATGCATGCATAATACACGGGTCCAAGAGCTGACACTCTAGAACCCCCAAAACACAGTTCAGGGGTAACAAAGTGGGCTTAACCTTTATTATAAAGCCTGGTTACCCCCTCACTGTCACAGAGGTCACAAGTCATCACTGGTAGAGAGAGCACTCACGAGAGTACTGACTCCTCGTTCTCAGACACACAGACTGCAGGAGTTTGCAAGCCTTATCCTGGAACCAAACAGATGGGTTAGGGGAATGGAGGTTATACCCAGCACCCATTTACCCCTCATATCCCGATCATGATAACAGGATATATACAATAACTCACAGTACTGCTTGGGAAATACATCTAAGACCTGGGACAATTCTGCTGAAGCAGGGGAATGCAGATTAACATATACACAGATCCCATTAACCCCTTGTGTCCTGCATGATTGCAGGGACTGCCGGCTGGGTGTGACCCCTTTATTACAAGCCTGGCAGCCCCTATTATGACACCACCATCTCCAAAACCCCACCCGGCATTACAGACTATTTGTCTACTGGGCCTGGCCCCGTTGCCGTGGGTGTGTGGTGTCATACCTTCCCACCTCAGTACCGGGGTCCGGTCTAGTTTGTGGTGGACGTAGCCTGACATTATGCTCAGCCCAACGAACATGGACCCTGGTGAGGCAGGGCAGTCCAGTCCCCTTGACCGACTCTTCTAATTGGAGGCACAAGTCACCTCCTTAACCTCAGAAATTTCTAAGCTGGTTCTCTCTCATCACCTACTTAGTCCCGCTGCCATGGCTGCTGCAGTTCCACTTCCCCCGGACTCTCTCACGTTTACAGAACCACGACTACCAACCCCAAACCGCTCTGCGGGTGACCCCCACGAATACAGAGTGTTCCTCAACCAGTGTGAGATCCAGTTTGAGTTGACCCCTTCTCGATTTCCTTCTGCAAGATCAAGAGTTGCTTACATAATCGCCCTGCATTCAAAACAAACAGTACAAAGACGTACCACAGAAAATGCCTCCCAAATTGCGGCACACTACAGTATATATGTTTAATGAAATAATATAAAACTTAACATTTACTTAGAAACCCTCTAAAATAAGACCGCTTATGTGTAAACAAAATAAATTCTCAAAAAACAGTACTAGGTGTTGACTGTATATACCTGTCTGGATATGTTGACAGGAAAAGAAACATCTCAAAAAATGACCATATCGTTATAGACATAAAGTTGTCAGTATGTAGACTCAAGTAACAATGAGCAGGGTAAAAGTGTTGCTGGACAACTGGTGTTTAGATAAATGATCAAACAGCCTTAGTTCTTAATCACCCATTAGTGCTTCAGATTCATAGTCACAGTTGTATGTACTGTATCACATTCAATTGTAGCTTTGTACAATTAGCCAGGACCCTCTGCATCCCTGCTGCCCCGCGACCCTTCCCTCGGTTCCTCCGCTGCCGGGGGTCACTCGACAGACCCGCCGGCACTTCTGGAGGGTGGAGGCCAGTGCAAGGAGCGCTTTTGGCGTCTCCGAGTCCCCGGCGGCTCCCAAGCAGGGCGCCGCCATCTTCTATGTAGTTGCGCATGCGCAACGGGTCGGAGTAGCCGGCGGCCACTACAGAGATTGGTGCATGCGCGAAGGAAGGCGCACGAGGCCCCCGCAGGGAGAATAGCTCCCAAGAGCAGTCAGCCCCCAGGGTGCACAGGGGCAGAGCCACATGACCCCACGGGAGCCAATAGGGCTACAGATCTCCCTGCACAAGGGAGAATTGATACATTTGGCGGGCTTGCAGCACGTTTTGGCAGTTGGTGACCGGAGCAGCTAGGGGAAGGAGGTAGGGTGCAGGAGTCAGTGACTCCCTGCACTAGGCCAGCAGCCCCCAGGCCCCAGATAAGTCCTGAGTCACCAGTAGCTAAGTGCCATAGGGACAGGCCCTAGGTTAGGGACCCTGCCCCATTAGCCATTTGCTAGTTAGGGACACAGCGGACGCTGCATTTCCTGCTGAGAGACTTGGGCTCAAGTCTCTGCCATTAAAGAGAGCTGGACTATCTTCAGGGTGGGATCGCCCCTGACGGATCCCCATGCGGGTGGATCCTGAATGTAGTGTAGGAGCTTGTCTGATCCTTTGTGAAGCCAGTTGCAGGCCCAAGCACTGGAGTGCTCGGCAGGTAATCCGTAATAACAAGTGCACCAACAATCCTATTAGCTTTAATAGTGACTGCGCAGTCACACATATCCTTTCTCTGTAGAGTGCAGACATTGTGCGGGGTTACTGGACACGAGGTGGGATCACCCGGTGATAGGGGGCTAGCGTCCTGCAAGACGCAGTAGTCAGTGTCTCCTCTAGGGAGGGACACCTGTTGATATTATATGCAAGTACAGTGGCGGCAGCTTTTATTTGAAGTAATGCCGGCGGCATGCCGGGATCTACTCTGGCTGCCACCAGTCAAAACCGCGTGCCACCGCGTTTCCCCCACGCACCCCCCCTCCACTTCGCGCGCAATTTACCCCCCCATTCCCGACCCCAAACCCGGCTCCTGCTCTGCCCCTCTGCTTCCCCGCACCCCCGCTTACCTTACTTTAATCTCCAGGGGTGTCGGGGAAGCCCGGGGAAGCCGGGGAAGCCGGGCACGCACGTGACTGTGACGTCACAGTGCGCCGCAACGTGCCGCGTCTACACGCTGCGCAGACGCACCCCGCCGGTGGCATTGCTTCGAATAGAAGCTGCCGCTACTGTACGTTCAATGCTCGCAAGTAAAGTCATTGGTTGTATTACCTGTTGTTGTGTGATATATATATTTATTGTCCTACGAGGATCACTCCCCCTCGGGTGGGAGCCATCGCAGGTGGAGGCACTGCACCAAGTACAGGGTTACTCCTAATATATTGCCCCAGGTTCCCCGTGGCGGAAGCTCAGCCCTCCTGTGAGCCTAACAGGTAAAGCACCACACCTGGTAACTGTAGGTTCTCCGCACTCACACTATATTTGCGATTGGGTGGGGTGGAATAACCGTTACATTTGGAGGCCCTGCTGAGATTCAGACCTGGGGTGCCCCCCCTCAATTATTAAGTATGTCACCACCATTACCGTCCCCGTCGCGCTCAGAAGTGTATGATTGGGCCGTAGAGCTGCAAGTGCCGCCGCCCCACACGCTCGCGGTGAGCCGGGTCCCTGTTGATACTCCGTCTTCGTCCATACAAATGGCCCTGAGGCAGCACCCAAATATCCGGGATGCTGCCAAAATAAAAGTGTTAGAGAGACGTAAGGATGAGGACCAGGAGTATTGCTCCGTGTTAGTGAGTATAGGGCAAGATATAACTGAAGACCAGGGTCTGTCCAGCTTGTGGCTCGCGAGGCCAACCGGTTCCTGCTGTATTGTTGTCTACCCTGAACTGCCCATAAAATCTGAACCCAGCAGCTCTCGCACGAACTTACAAGAGGTTGCTATGCATATATCACCTTCCCCTCCTGAGAGTTATTGCGGGGCCGACCGGGCTGCGATCACCGACTACAGTCCACCGTTAAGTATTGCCAACCCGTCCTCTAAACCTGGGGATGAAATCCGAATGCTAGCTAAGGCTATCCTAGACATGCGGGCATCCAAATCCGAAGCTCTGACCCCACCGCAGTATCGCAAGCTAAAGATCTTTTCGGGGACCAAGCCGACCCCGACGGGCGATGAAGCGTTTGAAGTCTGGAGGGAATACACTTCTCAGGTTCTAGAAGAGTGGACGTGCTCTGAGTTGATGAAGCAGCAACGCATAATGGAATGCCTGCGTCCTCCCGTGTCCACCACAATACAGATGTCTAAAGATCCGCATGCGGATGTCACCGCACATCAAATGCTAGAGACTCTTGTGCGGGCTTACGGGCGAACCGAAGACATAGGACAATTGATGAAGAGGTACTACAACCTTTGCCAAAAAGAGGGAGAGGAGCTATCTGATTTCCTACAGAGGATTCAAGCAGTCTTATGGGAGCTGCGTAAAAGGAAACGTATTACGGCCGCAGAGGTGGATGAGTATCGCCGCGAGCAATTTCTGAGGGGAGCTCTACCCAACCATCATATTATACTCATGATGAGGCGTTCTCTGATGCGAGGTGATCCCCCTTCCTGGGAGGAGCTAATAGATAAGATAAAAGAACATGAAGCCTACGCCCGGTTGCATACTCCCAAGTAGACTAAGGAGTCTCCAACGAGTGAACCTCATGGGGCGGCTGCGCCAAAGGCCAAGAAAACCCCAATTCAGGAAGAAGAGGCCGCAACCAAGGTCCTGGTCTCCAAATCTAGACCCTCCGGGAAATCATCTTCCCCGTACAGGAGTCGTCCCGAACGCAGAGAAATCGTTTGCTATAACTGCGGTAAGAAGGGCCACTTCTCCAGTGACTGTCCAGAAAGGGAGGACCCCCCGGAGGAAAAACCTCCAAATGGAGGGAATTCAGCCCGGGAAATGGTCTTCAGCGGGCGACTGGCAGAGTCTGATCCAGAAACCCCTACTGGACCCAAAGAGGCTTTGTCTGACACCTTACCCGGGGATGCGTACCGTCAAGTAGGCCCCCCAGCCATAGTGCCTGTTGTTCTGGAGGGAATCTATGCCTCTGCCTTACTGGACACCGGGTCCCAAGTGACTATTATATACCGCAAGTTCTATGCACCTTAGACACTGCCCCCTGAAGTCGGCCGAACATATGAAGGTCAGGGGGTTAAGTAATGAAGACTACCCCATCGACGGGATTGCAAGGGTTGAACTAGAAATACTCCAACTGAACACCGGCAAGAAACACCCCATGCATGTAGCGGCAATGGTATGCCCGGAGCCACAAGACCAGTGCAAGTATCCGATCATCTTGGGAACCAATACTGATATAGTGTAAGCTGTGATCACATCATACCTGAAAGAGACCAACGAGTTGCCGCTGGCCCATTTGCTCCTAGACCCCGTCCTACGAGAGGAGTGTAACCGGGTATATGCCTTGGAGCGCCACGGGGATATCTACCATCGTCAACGTGGACTGACGACCATTTTACCAGGGGGAGTGCAATGAATGGCCGTCTGGTGCTGTTATCCCAAACAAGACGAGAGCGATCAGCTTTTCTCTCTGGAGAGTACCCCTGAGGAAGAAGTTCAGAGAGGTATAGGGTACTACTTGAAGTGAAGGAGTGGACGACTAAAATCCCTCTACGCACCTACGTGTATGTGCAGAACATCTCCCCCTTCCCGATGGAACTTGATGCCGACCAGAGTCTGGGTTGCATATATCCGGTCAGCCCTGTGGAAACAACGCCCCAGGTGAATGCGGCGGCAGTGAATGAGCGGTTAGTCGATCTGAACTTCAACTTCGGCGAGTCGACATTGCCCCTTGAGTGGAAAGAGCGGCTGACAACCCAGTTGAATAAACGACGGACTGTGTTCTCCACGAGTGAGATGGATGTGGGGTGCAGTCGCAGCGAACAACATGCCATTCGACTGAGTGATGCCACCCCGTTTCGGGAAAGCTCTCGTCGTATCGCCCCGCGGGATGTGGACGATGTGAGGAACGTCATACAGGAAATGGAGACCGCAGGGATTTTGACGGAGTCTCGAGGCCCCTACGCGTCACCCATAGAGGTGGTGAGGAAAAAGAACGGTTCCATACGACTGTGTGTCGACTATCGAACCCTGAACAATCGTACGATACCGGATCAGTACAACCTTCCTCGCATTGAAGAGATCCTGAATGCTCTGAACGGAAGCCAGTGGTTCAGCGTGCTCGATCTAAGATCCGGGTACTATCAGGTACCTATGAATGCAGAGGATCAGGAGAAAAAAGCCTTCGTCTGTCCCCTGGGGTTCTACCAATTTACACATATGCCCCAAGGTATATGTGGGGCCCCTGCTACCATCCATCGACTGATGGAGAAGACTATTGCGGACATGAACCCGCGGGAGTGTCTCGTCTACCTGGATGACATTATTGTCTTCAGAAGAACTCTGGAAGAGCATGAAGAAAGGCTGCTTAAAGTGATAGACCGTCTTGGGAAGGAAGGGTTGAAATTGTCCCTAGACAAGTGCTGGTTTTGTCACACCTCGGTGACCTACGTGGGGCACATCGTGTCTGCTCAAGGGATCGCCACCGACCCAGCCAATGTAGAAGCGGTCGTGAACTGGCCGCATCCCGAGAATGTCACAGAACTACGATCCTTCCTGGGGTTCTGTGGGTATTACCGTTGCTTTGTGGAAGGGTACTCTAGTAGAGCTAAACCCCTGAACAACCTGTTGAAGATATACCCCAAAGAGACCGGAAGGAAGGCCGTATCGGCCCACCAACCGTTTGGTGATAAATGGACGTCTGAGTGTGAACAGGCCTTCCTGAAATTGAAGAAATGTCTGACCGAAGTGCCGGTGCTTGCGTATGCTTATCCCGAAAAACCATACGTTCTGCATGTGGATGCCAGTCTCAATGGACTGGGTGCCATCCTGCACCAGAAGCACCCCGAGGGCCTTCGGCCTGTAGCCTACATCAGCCGCAGTCTGACACCCAGTCAACAGAGATACCCCATCCACAAGTTGGAGTTCCTGGCTCTCAAGTGGGCAATCACAAAGAAGCTCCACGATTACCTTTACGGGGTTACATTTGAGGTAAGGAAGGATAACAATCCCCTCACGTATATCAATACCTCGGCCAAATTGGATGCAGCAGGACACCGATGGCTGGCAGCTCTGAACAATTACCGCTTCTCCCTGAAGTACAAGCCGGGACATTTGAATGTCGGGGCTGACGCCCTCTCCTGACGGCCAGGGCTAAGTGCTACTCAAGATGATGAGGAATGGGAAGAATTCCCAGGACCCGGGGTGTGAGCTATGTGTAGCACTGCCGCCATCGTCAATGATCAAGTGGCCTTTTCAGAATTAAGGGTTGCAGATTCTTTGGGATGCCAGTCGCAGGCTGTCCCAGCCGCCTACTGTGATCCAAAAGGGATGAACATAACGCATGACAAAGTGTTGCGGTGGAAAGATCTGGTGGACTACCAAATACGAGATCCTGTCGTTAGTATCATTAGGCAAGCCATTGAAAGGAAGAACCCAGCCCTTCTGAAGCGTGCTCCCAATGGCTTGGTGGCCTTGCTCATGCGGGAAGTGGATAAATTCTAAATAGACAACTGCTTACTCTATCGGGTGGTGCAATACCACAACCACCCAGATAGGCGACAACTAGTCCTTCCTAAGAACTTGCAATACATGGTGTTGAAGTCCCTACATGATGAGCATGGACATCTCTGTGAAGAGAAGACCTTTGGGTTGGTCAGAGACCGCTTTTTCTGGCCCATGATGCGAGAGGCCGTAGAACGCCACTGTCGCCGTTGTACTAGGTGTATACAGCGCAAGACCCTGCCTACCAGAGCAGCTCCCATGGGCCATCTGAAGAGTTCTGGCCTAATGGACCTTGTGTGTATGGACTTTCTGTGCATTGAGCCCGATAGCCTGGGAATATGCAACGTGCTGGTCATCACGGACAATTACACACGGTATGCCCAGGCCTTCCCCACGAAAGATCAGAAAGCCATCACAGTGGCAAAAATATTATGGGAAAAGTACTTCGTGCACTACGGTCTTCCCAACCGCATTCACTCAGACCAAGGTTGGGACTTCGAGAGCACGTTGATCCGAGAACTGCTCAAAATACTGAACATCGCCAAATCACGAACGACCCCGTATCACCCCGAAGGAGGTGCACTGCCAGAACGATTTAATCGAACCTTACTGGACATGCTCGGAACTCTGCAGAATGCTCAGAAAACTGAATGGAGTCGACACGTGGAGGCCTTGGTGTATGCGTACAATTGTACCCGACACGAGTCAACTGGATTCTCCCCATACTTCCTCATGTTTGGGCGAGAGGCGAGACTGCCAGTGGATGTACGTCTCAGAGTCTCGACGGATGGGATACACAACGCTACCCATTTCAAATACGTGCAAAGACTTAAAGACAGTTTACAGCAGGCCTATCAACAGGCTGAGAAGTCTACAGCTAAGTTGAACGCTGGAAATAAAAGGCGATACGACCATAAGGTCAAATATCGGGAACTGCGTCCTGGGGAGGCTGTGCTGCTTCGAAATCTGGGAGTCCCGGGAAAACACAAACTGGCCGACCGATGGAGAGACGGGGTATATGAAATAGAATCTCAGATGCCTGGCCTCCCGGTCTATCGCATCAAAGACACTGAAGGCCGGGTAAAGGTATGGCACTGTAATCATCTTCTCCCCATTCCACAAGTGGGAGATGAGGAAGCAGAGATACTGGCCACACCGCTCAACGGTGAGTCCGATTTATCAGAGATGGGTCAAGAGACTTTCAATAACGAGACCCACTCTGAAACTCCTGAAGATCCTATGGAAGGACCCTCTCAAAGGGACTACTCCACAGAAGAAGCATCTCCCAGGAGCTACGGGTAAAGGGCCCCGTAGGCCAACGCCTACTAAGGTGGCACCAACAGGCCAGCCTTTGGATCCACAGAGCCCGGGCTTTGCACCTAACAGTGACTGTTCAGAGACATTTCTCCCCTCAAGGGAAGAGGCTGAGCCTCAGGACTGTGTTTATTACTCCCCAGAGGGAGTTGCAGAAGAACAGCTCCGAGTGAGCCAAAGAGTCAGGTACCCTCCAACTCAGGTAACCTATGATCAAATTGGGGCACCCCATTATGAGGCTCAGCAGTGGTCTCGGAGCAAAATCTAATCTGTGATTGTGATGCTCACAGAATTGTGCAATCTCGTATAGAGTCAATGCGAATGTGTAAGTTGTATAACTGAACTGCATATTCATTATATAATCTCTGTGCACGGTTGAGTTATGTATCCCAAGCGAGGACGTTGGGGTTTTTACCAGGAGGAGGATGTAGCCAGGTCCCCTCTGCATTCCTGCTGCCCCGCGACCCTTTCCTCGGTTCCTCCTCTGCCGGGGGTCACTCGACAGACCCGCCGGCACTTCTGGAGGGTGGGGGCCAGTACAGGGAGCGCTTTTGGCATCTCCGAGTCCCCGGCAGCTCCCGAGCAGGGCTCCGCCATCTTCTATGTAGTTGCGCATGCGCAACAGGTCGGAGTAGCCGGCGGCCACTACAGAGATTGGCGCATGCGCGAAGGAAGGCGCATGAGGCCCCCGCAGGGAGAATAGCTCCCAAGAGCAGTCAGCCCCCAGGGTGCACAAGGGCAGAGCCACATGACCCCAGGGAGCCAATAGGGCTACAGGAAGGAGGTAGGGTGCAAGAGTCAGTGACTTCCTGCACTAGGCCAGCAGCCCACAGGCCCAAGATAAGCCCTGAGTCACCAGTAGCTAAGTGCCATAGAGAAAGGCCCTAGGTTAGGGACCCTGCCCCATTAACCATTTGCTAGTTAGGGACACAGCGGACCCTGCGTTACCTGCTTAGAGACTTGGGCTCAAGTCTCTGCCATTAAAGAGAGCTGGACTATCTTCAGGGTGGGATTGCCCCATACGGATCACCACGCGGGTGGATCCTGGATGTCGTGAAGGAGCTCATCTGATCCTTTGTGAAGCCAGTTGCAGGCCCGAGCACTGGAGTGCTCGGCAGGTAATCCGTAACAACAAGTGCACCAACAATCCTATTAGCTTTAATAGTGACTCCGCAGTCACACATATCCTTTCTCTGTAGAGTGCAGACATTGTGCGGGGTTACTGAACACGGGGTGGGATCACCCGGTAATAGGGGGCTAGCGTCCTGCGATATGCAGTAGTCAGTGTCTCCTCTATGGAGGGACACCTGTTGATATTATATGCAAGTACGTTCAATGCTCGCAAGTAAAGTCATTGGTTGTATTACCTCTTGTTGTGTTATATATATATATATATATATATACACTGGCGGCACACTTTATTCTTACCTGGCTAGAACCGCAAGCCGGGTGGTGTCCCGGCTTGCTCGTTGCTTTCCCTCGGCGTGCCGCACATCATCGATGCGCGGTCACGCTTCATCGGGAGCGTGCGCGCACGGCGCGCGTGCCCAGGGCTCCCCGAGGGAGCCCTGGGTTGCTCCTAATGTGGGGGATGCGGTGGGGGGCTCCGGGGGACCCGGCGGACCCGGAGAGGGGAGGGGGAAGCCCTGATCGGAGGACCGATCCTCCGAGGCTCCGGCGCGTGCCCGGGACACCTCGGCGCGCGCCCGGTTACTGTCGCGGCCGAGACCGGGCAAAGGTAAGAATAAACTCGGCCGTGACAGTATATATATTGTCCTGCGAGGATCACTCCCCCTCGGGTGGGAGCCATCGCAGGTGGAGGCGCTGCACCGAGTACAGGGTTACTCCTAATATATTGCCCCAGGTTCCCCGTGGCGGAAGCTCAGCCCTCCTGTGAGCCTAACAGGTAAAGCACCACACCTGGTAACTGTAGGTTCTCCGCACTCACACTATATTTGCGATTAGGTGGGGTGGTATAACAGTTACATACATATCATATGAATAATGTAATTCCACATTGAAGCTAACCCCTGTAAGTGCCTCGTTTAAGACACATCAAATACCTACCCCTAATAAATGCATCAAGTGACATATGAGTTTAGGCTCAACTTAATTCTGTACTCATGGAACTCTTATGGATGCTAGCAAACAAACCCAGCTCATTAGACATACAGCACTAAAGGGTTAATGTTTTAGCCATTTAGTCTCTTGTGAGGCAAAACCTGATGTTACTTAGTATCCTAATCAATGCAAATGTTGCACAATCACAATTATGAAAAAATATATCAGCAACTTATTAATAATAAACAAAGAAATGGTTAAAAATCAGCCAAACAAAACTCACATTGCCCATAGTTTGCAATCTTTGGTCATTCTAAATTCCTTAGAGATGCAAATATAACCTTATAAACCATAAAAAGGCACAAATGACCCTTTCAGTGTCCTTGATTATTGCTCATATATTAAGTGGTTAGAGAATCAAAACAGCCGCAAAACCAAACAAGTTTTAAGTAAATGGTATAAGCTTCTTGAGGTTTGGCTTATGAGCAAGCCTATTCAGACCTCTTTAGCATTAAGGTAACAGGCTGCACTCTTGCAACATAGAGAATTACTAACGTGTTAGATCAGTGTAAAAAAATGAAATGAATAAACCTCCCTGCTGCTTCCTTCTGCTGCTCTGACTCCTGAACACCTCAGAGGACTCTGCTGTACCCAACGGCGCTCGTTTCGGCATAGACACGCCTTCTTCCAGGGGTAACCTCACCACTCTACTGCCTGCCCCTTCATACCCACAGCGCGTTACCATGGCAATCTATCAGCGTTTGGTGGGTTCATAAGCTTACACATTTTCGCTGGCTTATACAAACCAAAGGTAAAGCAAAGAATCATGCTCAGAGTTTATTTAACCCTTAGCCTATCCAAAATACAGATTATATCTACTTAGAGTCTCTGCCTCCTTAAAAAACCCACATCATATTCCCTCAGTGAGCTAGCAGCTCTTAGCAATGGGAGAAACATAGCACTATATGGATTGAATCTTGTTAAAGGGACAGGAGTTTAAATCCTTCAAAATTCACAGCCTATTCCCTCAGTGAGCTGGCAGCTCTTAGCAGAGGGAATACATAGCACTATATGGATTAAATCTTATTTAAAGGGACAGGAGTTTGAATTCAAAGGAAAGATGTATACATAAAACCCTCGTTAAGTCCCGAGGGACTCACGGTTCCGAGAGTGTGTATCCATCTCGCCTCCAGACGCAAAAGCGCTTTATCCCAGTCACCCCTCCTTATTGTTTGAGGGATACTGTCTATTGCTTGAAACATAATGCTTCCAATGTCTCCTCCATGTATAGCTCTTACATGGCTGGACAATGGTGTATCAATTGCATTTCGAATAGTCCCTAGATGTTCCAACACCCTGACTCTGAACTCTCTACGGGTTTTCCCTACATACTTGAGACCGCAAATTCAGGTCGCCAAATATATGATGCCCTTAGATCTACAATTCATAAATAGTTTCTGTATGAATTGTTTTGTTTTTGCCAAATTACTAAAAGTATTGCTATTTTCTATAGACGGACAGGCTTTGCACCTGTGGTATTTGTAGAAGCCCTTGGTATTTTTACCCAACCATGTTGTTTGATTCTTTTGGGATGTTCTTGTGAAGTTGCTGCTCACTAATGTATCCTTTAGGTTCCTCGTCCTCGCCATGTAATATTCGGATGTTTTTTTAACACTTTTTTTTAGGTCAGAGTCATTAAGCAGGATGTGCCAATGTCTTTCAAGTGAACCAGCTATCTCTTTCCATTGTGCATTATAGGACGTAATGCACCTCAATTCTCTTTGTGTGTCTGGTTTCTTTTTGTTGGTTAGGAGTGTTTCCCTATTAGTTGTTAATGCCCTTTGAAAGGGTTTTTTTAGGAAACTGTTACTACTGTATAGCCACATTCAGCAAAGTTTGATCTCATTACCTTTGCCTGAGCCTTGAAGTCATCAAGATTTGTACAATTGCGGCGTATCCACAAAAACTGTCCTGTTGGTATACCCCGTTTTAGGCCTAAGGGGTGATGACTGTCAAAGCACAGGTAGGCATTCATGGCTGTAGGCTTTGAAAACCCCATGCTCATCAAGCGGCCATCCTCCATTTTCTTAATCGTGAGATCTAAGAAGTTAATCTGAGTCTCACTGACTTCATGTGTCAGTTTCAGATTATGGTCATTCAAATTCAGTTCTGTCAGAAAGTCTGTCAGTTGGGCTTTCGTACCACTCCACAGGAGGAGGATGTCATCTATATAGCGAAGCCACGCCTCGACATAACAAGTATGACGATGTATGGCCTCGGAAAAGACTCCCACCTCCTCCCACCAACCTAAGTAAAGGTTTGCATATGTGGGTGCGCATGTAGTCCACATAGCCGTACCTTGCACCTGGAGATAGTATTTCTTGTCAAAGAGAAAATAATTGTGGCTCAGAACGAAATGTAAAAGATCACAAATGAAACCATTATGTTTGATAATGTTAGTGCTTCTGGAAGTCAAATAATGTCTAACGGCCAACAGACCCACATCGTGTTTGATGCTCGTATACAGTGACTCCACATCAAAACTCACCAGGAGTGTGTGCGGAGCCACTGTAACATCCTCCAGATGTGCAAGTACGTCCTTGGTATCTCTCACGTAAGAGGGCAGAGCTAAGACAAATGGTCTCAAAATTTGATCTAAATATATGCTCGCCCTCTCCGTGAGAGATCCAATACCGGAGACTATCGGTCGTCCTCGTGGTTTTACAAGTTTTTTATTCACCTTTGGGATACTGTAAAAGGTTGCTATCATAGCTTTTGAAGTCATTAAAAATTTCTGTTCTTTTTTCGAAATTACACCTTCATTCAAGATGGTAGAGAGTTTTTTTGTGAAAGCATCCGTTGGATCACTAGCTATTGTTTTGTAGCATTTTTTTGTCGCTTAAGAGTCTTTTATTCTCCATAACATAATCTGCTGTGGTTTGTAGTACGATGTTTCCCCCTTTATCAGCTTGTTTTATGGTTACCGAGCTCATTTCTTAAGCTCTTTCAGAGCCTTCTTCTCTGAAGGGGTTACATTCATACTGTTATCCATTGCACGGATGCTTTCTAAATCTTTTGTTACGAGATTGACAAGTGGAAACATTTGTACATGTATTTTGATGTGGGGTAAAATTACTCTTAATCTTCAAATTGGAGTGTGGGCCCTCTCCTTCAGTATGCTCACTCTCTTCCTGCAAAAATAACAGGTTCTCAAAATTCTCCTGATCATCCAGGTTAAGTTCCTCTATATTACGCTTTTCTGTGATGTGTTTATCTCTCTGACAGAAACATTTGTAAAGTAACATCTTCCGAGCGAACAGATTGATGTCTTTTACAGTATCGAATAAATCAAATTTGATGGTAGTCACCTCCATATGGAGTGGAGTGTACAGAGTACACACAAGATCCCTAGTGATAGCGCACCGCAGACCTGAGTAGAATTAAATCATGGTCCTGATGTGCATCAAAAAACAAACAAGTACAATAGTTTTATTACACATAAATAGTTAAAAAGGTGACATTTCCTGTTCCTCTCTTGAGAGAAATGCTGTCTACTTCCTGTGAAGTGTATATAGGACCTGTGCCATTAGTATAGCAGAGGTGTGTCTGCTACAACTGCTTGGATAGCAGAACCAGTCCACACATTGGAGCAAACTCCTCTTAAGGTAATCGTGGGAGAAGGTATATACCGATTAATTCGCCCGAGAATTGTAAGAGGAGATGTTTGGTGACATAGGATCTGGTATTGGAGTCAGGTATCTGACCAACAGGTCTCTATAATGCCTTCCAAATGGTTAAGTGTGCACGTGTATTGCAAGCTATAACCTATAGCCGTGCCAGTATAATAACATATCTAGTGTTATGCCAACACGATCAAATGTGGATGGTGAGCTGATGAAGCTAAATCGTGTGAATGGTCTGTGGTAAAGACTGATATGGTTATCTTGGCTACTGTGGTGTAGGATATGATAGTATGCGGTGCTAGTGTATAGGAATCCTCGTGCACCAGTCAGGTGGAGGCTAATAGGAAGGTAGCTATTATAACAGTTTGAATCGTGTATAGAAAATGTATTGTGCTCAATACACCATGGATGACCTAGCTGGAATAAGCGGTTGATTAATTGTGCTCTACAGTTGTAATGCTAGTGACCTAGACAGGTGCTTACTTGGAAAGGAGCAATTGCTATCCATACTGATATAGCAATAAATGATACGCTGCACCGAGTGGGCTCAGGGCTAGTGATACTATGTGTTTGTCTGCATGTTAGATGCTGGAATACAGATTGGCTTTCGGAGTATCACTATAGTTTTCGCGAAAGTATGTGGTGGCTTAGTACATCACTCGGGTGGAACTGTAAGTAAGCAAATATACATAGAGCACAGGCAGGCCACTGTTGAATATGATTAATTCTTTATTAATTTATTACAGGAACCTTGCGAGTCACGATGCCGCTCTCGCGGGATCACGTGGATATCCCGTGTCTCGTACGGTGTCAGTCATCAGGTGCAGCTCCCCGTGGTTCACAGCATGGTAAGTATAGCTAGAAATGGCAATGGTATAAATAATGGTGCATGGTGAAATCAAGTATACACGGACATGAAGAGCACACTAAAGCACACTAATGCGGAAGTAGCTGCGGACTGTCAATCGTGCAGATAGTGGATCTTTGAGAATGCATAAACTCCTCAAGTAGAGGCATGTAAAATAGAATATTAAAGTAGCACCATCACAGGCATAAACCCGACGTACGTTTCGTCGCCTTGAGCGACTTCTTCCGGGGTGGGTGTAGACGCGTCTCTGTCAGCCCCTTTATACGTAATCGTTGCAACCGTGAGACGCTAGTGATAGCCCGAGATGGTGGTGGTGGCGTTTAGGTACTGCATGTGGCAGTGTAATTTGAATGCACAATCAGAACCCACGTTGTTGGCTCACAGATGTATTGTCCAGGGTAGGAAGGGAGCGACGATATC
Organism: Ascaphus truei; assembly: GCF_040206685.1. Classification (NCBI taxonomy): domain Eukaryota; kingdom Metazoa; phylum Chordata; class Amphibia; order Anura; family Ascaphidae; genus Ascaphus; species Ascaphus truei. The sequence continues at coordinate 307,640,255 of NC_134485.1, read as the reverse complement.
AGGGATACACCGAAAAAATAAAAAACATATAATAGTGCAATATATCAAGACCGCTTGGATAGCAGGAAAGCTTGGCTCTTTAGAAATGCCTACTTACAGCAGGTCAGATAAAAAACAGCATTTTCTAGACCACTGGTAGAGATGGGTCTTAATCTTCTAAACCAGGACAGGTTTTCAGCAGGGAGTATATTCAGATCAGCTCTCAGACAGGAGATAGTGTATGATGAATGTCATGCAAAACAAAGGCAGACCATGGTACAGATCGATATAAAATATGTATTGGAAGAAGCAAAATAAGCATAATAATCGTACTCACAATAAGTACATTAGACATGTACACATAACGTTTCCTTTGAGGCAGGGAGGTGCCGGACCCGTGTGGTACAACTCAGCTGCTCTTCACTGCTCGCATCAGACCGTGTGGAAGCTGGCGTCTGACGTCACATCCGGTACGGCGGTGACGACGTCCGGTCCGGTCGAGGAGCTTTGGGGGCAAGCAGTGAGGGAACTCGGCACTTCGGGAGCCTTCAGTTCAAAGGCAGCTGCAACTGTGACTGGCTCTACGCGTTTCGTTGTCAAAGACAACTTCCTCAGGAGCACAAATGAATATCCCTAATGGGTTCTTACACAATATATATAGGGTGTACCCTTAATTAGTTCAATAAATCAATTAATATACACACCGGTTCTCCGAATTTTAACGGACATAACTCAGTGGCCAAAAACGATGCAAAAATGGTTTTATTTATTATATTTATAAAAAACTTAATATTCAAAAGTAAAAATGTATAAAAAAATGTATATAAAATAAGACAATACTTCTAAGGTCATGTATCCCATGATAAAATGGGAGAGAAAAAAGAAGAATGAAAGTGTGTATTAGTTTTAGCACAGTTAAAATAATAAATACAAACACAGTCTGCTAATAAAATAAATTAAAAAACTAAAATAAACAGATATCTCAGTATGTAAAAGAAATCAAACAGGAACCTTATCCTATTGGAGTGGTCATAGTAAGGAGACCAATCTGAGCAAGGATGGTTATACAAGAAAAGGTGCCAATTCAAAGTCAGCATTGAGACCATTGGGTATTAAGGTGTTAAGTCTGTGTATCCAATACATCTCACGCTTACTCAGATCTATATCCCTATTACGGCCCCTCCAATGTTGCAACACATTTTCTATGACAGTAAATTTTAAACCCTTAATATTTGAATTATGACACTTGGCGAAATGTTTAGAAACACTATGTGTCAGTATGCCTCTTCTAATATTACTTAGGTGTTCTAGAATACGTGTTCGGATTGCTCTTTTTGTTTTTCCCACGTATTGTAGTCCACACGGGCACTCTAATAGGTATATAACATATTCTGTATAGCAGTTAGTATATTGTTTAATTTGAAAATGTTCTTTACTCTTATTACACACAAAATTCTTTTTATCTGTTTGTTTGTGTTCACATGCCTTGTATGTTGAACAACCAAAAAAAACACAATGTTTTGAAACAAACCTGATACAGGTATAACCAGAAACCAATCGAAATCGTGATGATGATGAAAACAAGACTAATGATGATATAGTGTGTTTCCACAGAGATAGTGTATGTATTGAGTAATTACAAGAAAGGTGTATAAACGTATCCTTTATTGAGGCCAGATGGGTAGTGTGTGTTAACTAGGTATATCCATCTGGCCTCACGTTGTAACAGTTTTTGATCCCAGTTACCTTTACGTATATTAGGTGCAATGTGATCATTACCCTGAAACCTGAGGCTGCTGCTATCTCCATCATGTACTCCGCGTACATTTCTGGAGACTGGGGTGTCCTGAGAATTTCGGATGGAGCCCAGGTGTTCTAGGACTCTCCTCCTGAGTTCCCGTTTTGTTTTACCCACATATCTCAAGCCACAGGAGCAGGGGATAAGGTAAATTACTCCTGTGCTTTTACAGTTAATGAATGTTTTGACATGATAGGTCTTCGTTTTTTGTGTATTTGTGAAGGTTGAGCTTTCCCTCATAAATTCACAGGCCTTGCAGTGATGGCATTTGAAAAAGCCTTTCATTGAAAGCCATGTTTTTTGTTTTTTATTTCGCGTGAAATGGCTATGTACCAAGTGGTCCCGTATGTTTTTGGAGCGTCCCCAAACAATGGACGGGTGTTCTTTAAGGACTTTTTTGAGATCTTTGTCACAGGTGAGTATGTGCCAATGTTTTTGGAGGATGCGGTTGATATCGTGCCATTGGCCATTGTAAGTGCTTATACATCTTATCTCTTCTATACCTTCTACTTTCGGTTTGTCTATGAGGAGATCTGGTCTGGATGTATTGACTGCTCTATGATAGGCTTGTTTAAGTTGGGTATTTGAATTTCCCCGTGATAAGAAGTTATTTTTCATTTCCTTTGCTTGTGACTTAAATGTTGCCAAATCGGAGCAGTTTCTTCTTGGCGGAGATATAGGGGTGGCAACTTGTGCCCCTAGCCAGGAACTGTTATCCGGCTCAATTTGTGTACCCACTTGCATGAGTGCAGGGGTGACTTTGTTTCATTCCAAGGACATATGATTTTGTTTCCCCATCCCAGTAAGTGTTTTATTATGTGTTTATTGTGAAGATTTGTGCGTCTGTCTGAAAAGAAATAAACTACAATTATTTTAGTCATCTTGTGTGCTCAGTGCAGAATCCAGGTATTAATTTGTGTATAAGTCTTGGTCTCCCGTGACAATTACAACCAACATCACACTGATGAGATCCACAAGGTCACAAGTAATACTTGTATATGTTATATGCTATACGGTGGAGAGGTTTTAGTCACCTTTTCACCCACAATAACTTAAATGTTATATCTAGAGATGTTATTGTCACGGAAGACTAGTGCTTATCCCACAAAAATACCTGGATTCTTTGATTGAATAATGCATGAGATAAAATAAATTGTATTTATTCACACGAGAAACACACACATCTTGATTTACAAGATAACACGAAATACAGTAACACTTACGAGAATGAGGTAAAACGAAATAAATGGTTTCCAGAACGAAAGTCCACGAAATACAGTCTATAGGTATTAATTCCCAGGAGCGGGGTTGATACGCAAACAAGAGACGCGAAACCGTCTTTGGCTCCCAGCGCTTGCAGAATTAGTTTACAAGTCCTTAGTTCTAACGAACTTTTACAGCGGGGTACAATCCTTTGTTGCGATGAGCACTCTGTCCTTTTACGATGACACACAGATGAACGCTGTAGAACACACACTCGATAGCCTGCACGGGCTTATAACCCCTCCCAAGCCTATCTGGATAATACACAGCATATCTTGGCGTGGGAAGCAAATTCCCACCTAATGGCACGTTTGCCAGCAGTTCCTATAACCGGGCAAAGGGCTTCACGGTATGCTAATGGTCATGTGCTAATCTCACACTTAACCCACTTAGCATACCTGACCAAGCCCCCTTGCACGGCAGCAGAATGTCTACCTTTCTCCAGGATGCCCGGACATCTGCTAGGCAAACTCTTTAAATATGTTTCCTGAAATTTAGCACTTTCCCCAGGTCGGTGTCTATTGAAGCCACGGACTTTTGCAGATACCCTGGAGCCTGCTCCACAGGGAGTCTCAGAAGTACGGACTGACATTATAGATGACTCATCCCTGATCATAAATGACAATGGTGAATGCTTAATGCATCCGCTGTCCTGCCTGACTGAAATGTAAATGTCCTGGTTCCTATAACTTTAAAGTACTAAACTCCAAGCTACTTCTCATTTATGCCTTTAAATAAATGTTACAGTTCATAGAACTTTACTAGATTATATGGCTACCCCCTAGCACTCTGCACACCAAAAAATAGAAAGCTAGGACCTTCCTATCAAAAGTTAACTGCTTAATTATGTGGGGGCTATGATGTGGATTGTGGTTAAACTTTTCCCCGGTCTGAGGTTTGAGGTCGGGATGCAATGTTGCAATGCCTGGCCTCAATCGATAACCGCAGACGTACTTTACCAATTGACCTTAATTGAATGAGGAAACCACATTATACAATGTTGCGATCTTGCATCTTTTCATGAATGAAGACCACTTAACAAATTTAACTTGCGGTTAAGGCTTCCCTTGCTTGTCTGCGGTTACACAGTGATACAGTGTTGTAATGCCGGGCTCGACCACATAACCACAGACACGCTTATACAATTAACCCTTCAAACAGTGCTAGAGGCCCCTTATTCCTAGTGGGCGTATTTTAGACATATTATTACATATTAATAGGACTGCAGACAGCCCATGGCTGCAGAACTGACACTTTACAGTCAATTTATTTGACTGAGGGGAACCCAGCTGAGCAGAATGCCTTTATTTCATGGCCTGGGCACCCCTTCACGTCACAGTTATATAAGTCATTCAGGTGGTGCATTAGGGAAAAATGAGTTTTTAATATGAAACGCCTAAACAGATACAGTATTCTAACTTCTTCAGTAGCAAGGTCAATTCACAATGGACCACTGTGGTATTTTTTAAACACCTGCAAGTCGACACATTACTGAAGCACATGTACTGTAGTGTACACATTAGAATTCATTACAATTCATGAATATCTGCCACCTGGCGGATACGCGAAGAATTGCACCCAATGAGACTGTCGCGGAGGGTAAGGGAAGAGTTACAATCCATTTAGTGCGCTGTATGTTATTCAGTCTAGCCACTCGCACATGCGCACAACATTGGGTATGGAGGTGGGCGGAGATTCTGCAGCAGGACTGTGATTGTGGCGACACCCGTTGCTAGGCATCGGGCGGCCGCCGGGCATCATGATCATGCACATCGCACTCCAGCTCTGACTAGTGAATGGGCTTGCGCGATTGGTCTACAATGAAAACTATGCATTAAGGGTATGATGTCATCATTTTGGCAGGAATTTGTGCTACAGGTTTGTGTATAAATTGTTTGTATTTTTCTAGTATTAGGTAACTCCTTGATAAAGTGCCTCACGGCACGAAACGCATAGGAGCCTTTGTACCCTCCACCGTTTTTTAATGCAGCTTGAATCAGTCATATTTTATTGCCACATGACCAGTTCTTTGTGCGGTGCACCTTACACTACATTTTGGATACGCTTGGATTTCGGACGTGGTTGCACGCTTAAGGACCTACAGGAGAACAACAGTGAGTACCTTTATGCTCTTCATATGTTACCCGAATGAGAAGAAGTGATGATACTTTCACTAGATATCTCCAGGGAACAGTGCGTTATTATATGCGGAATTCAAATTGGAATTGGAATTGTACCTGAGTTTTCATTATTCCCCTGTATGGTTACCTTTTCAAATACATGAACTGGAAATTTTATAGGGACCAAGCATTTGAGCTCCTACAGAACCTTCGTATTCCAGAGTCAGAGTTTGCCTGGAGCAATGTGCTTGGCTGCATCCGAGAATCTCACTCGATTCCGGGATCCAACTCCTGGGGTATCCCATAACTCTTGAACCCCAATATATATACACATTCTGTAAAGACTTTCTCCGGCAAACCCACCCCTGAAACTTAAAGCCTAGAAATCTCCCTGTCCCAGCACCCAAGGAAAGGTGAAACACACATATATCTTTAATGTTGCATAATTTGCACACAGTCACAGTAATGCATTTAGGACATCTGTGTCCAAGAGCTGACACTCTAGGACCTTAACACAGAGAACAGGGGTAACCAAGTGGGCTGAACCTTTATTAGTGAGCCTGGTTAACCCTTCACCATCACACTTAGTCTCTTCAGGGCAGGCTTACCTAGGTTTATAAATGAAGCCGGCAACTCTGCTATTCGTAACAGAGCAACTTTGAAAAGCCTGCCCATACTTCACTGACTCAAGACACAAGATGTCTGGTTTTCTGCCTCAGCCATCTCCTTACATACCCTCCGCTATTCTATCTTCAGCATGGTAGTACAATAGGAGAAGCAACAAATCAGAGCATGGGACTTCCATCCCTCTAGCCCAGGGGTGCACAAACTTCTTGAGCTGCACCCCCATGCCCAGGAGCCGCAGCGTTTGCGCCCCCCCCCTCCCAATGACTCATTGTCAAATTACGGTGCGGGTCATGTGACGATGCGTCATGTGACCCTGCTGCATCATTTCACACGCATTGCCATGGCGACATGTGACATCACATGACCCTGTGGCATCACTTGACGCAACGTTGCCATGGCAACGCATTGCCGAAGACCCCCAGAGAGCAGGTAAGTGAGTTACACAGGCCTCCCGCCTGCCCCTGGCATTTCATTGGGAAAGAGCGCGGGGCCTCTGTAACCACCTGTGCCCCCCCTACAAATTCTCTCGCCCCCCCTTGGGGGCATGCCCCCCCAGTTTGCGTACCGCTGCACTAGCCAATAGAAACAGGGCTCATCTCTTGGCTGAGTCAGAGGAGGAGGCATGCCAAGCCGACTCGAAAAGCCGGGTGAGTGGGAAATACGGATTTTCCAATGGGAAATGCGCCTGCGAGCTGAATCTTCCCTCTGCCATCCCATTGCCACCCGCTGGGCAGGCTCCACCAAGTATGGCAGACTCAAAAGTTGTCCCCGCATGGTGCCCTTTGTTATCCGATACCTGGACAATCGCCCTTTCCCTCTCACCAAACATTTTTGGCACCTCTGGACATCCTTCCTCCTTTGAACTCCGATGTCTATGCAGACTTCCTGGCACCCATGTAGATGTCCAGGCTGACTGGGTAGACATCAATACCTTACAGTTAAAACACTTTTAACAGTTATTAATCCAGCTGGGAAAATGCATAATTAAGACATCATATCAGTGAGTTACGATCATGTTTTTAAAGGGAGATATGGCCGGGTCAATATGCACTCACGTACCTGCAGAAAGTGCCTGCTTGTCGGGTACTTCCCCCGGAGAACCGGTAACTTTGGTCCCCAACTCCGTATGCATATTATAAGCACAGATTGACCCAAATATCCCCCATAAAACTTACACACCAGAAATCTCTTTGAATCAACTTGGAAATGTGAAAACATAAACACTGTTTAATACAGTCATGTATTGCAACATTACACACAAAAACATTATTTTTCTAATCCCAAATTACATGGGGAATCTTATACCTGTGGGGGAACTGGTTCTGGGATACTTGGGTTCAAAAAACAGGATTCTGGGGACCTTTGTAACCCCGGTGTAAGTCACCCTGCGTGTCTGCAAATCATGCCTTCACATTGGGAGAATACAGGACTACCGGTTTCTTTGTCCCCCAAACTCCTGCAAACAAGACAAATACATTTTGACCCAAATATCCAACCTAAAACTTACACTCATGAAGTTTCATGTTTCTGGGACAAGGGGAACAGGTAAAGCCCAAAACAGGTCAGGTGTTTCCTATACTTTACATGGAACTTCCATAACCCACCCTGTCTTCATCTACAGACGAGTACCCACAAAATTTACACTATTTGCAGGTAACATAACAGTACTATCGGTAACTCCGGTCAGCAATACTTTATACCATTTTAACCCCAGTCGCTCCCCATGGGGCATCTGAGGCCAGTGTCGCCGCCATCTTTATAGCGTCCAAGACGCGACGTGGACGCTATAAAGATGGTGGCGACACTGGCATCGATGCCCAAACCGGGGCCTGTAACTCGGAAAGCAGGGGGTCTCTGAGGCAGAAATCAATGCAGTTCAGCTCAGGGGACCCCCTGCTCCAGCACACTATTAATAAAAATACATTATAGCAGCTTCATTACCTTAGCGGCTAACCGCTAACCGGCGATACATGGTACGGTAGCCAATCAGAGCGTGGGAATGAAATCCCAACTCTGATTGGCTCTGGTAGACCATGTGACAGTGGCTTTGCTTCAGCCAATCAGAGTTGGGATTTCGTTCCCACGCTCTGATTGGCTACCGTACCATGTGTCGCCGGCCATCTTTGTTTTGATGACGTCATCATAAAGGCAATTGAAGCTCAGCCATTCTGATTGGCTGGCATCATTGCCTTTAAATTACGTCATCAAATTTTTTTTTTCCCAAATCACATGGTTTTCACGGCCCAATCAGTGCCGTGGGAACCATTTGACGAAAATGTGACGTCATAGGCCTATAAAAGCCTATGTTGTCTAATTTTGAAGCCAGACGCCGAGGAGCACGGACCTCCTAAAGAAGAAAGAAGACCACGGCGTGGCGAAAGAACAGAAGAAGACCCGGAAGAAGATAGAAGAAAGAAGAATACAGATGAAGCCCCCCTTTGACGAAATGGATTACAAATAGAAGAAAGAAGACACACGTGGATTGTAAGGGTTTATTATTTTATGGTTACCTTTGGATTGGTTCGAGAGCTTCCGGTTCCCCTGGATTTCGGTGAGTGGGCATCTAATTGTAAGTAAACAAAAGAAAAGTATATTATTTTAACTTTTACAGTTTTTTTTTATTTTTGATTCATTTTTTTTCCCCCATTAAATGCCCCTGAATTGATGTATGTCCCTATTGATATACATACATTCAGGGACACTGAATGGTGTATTGTATGTGATTGATTATTTTTGATGGAAATGCATTGTTTTTTATGCTCTTTTATTGCCCCTGTATGTTATGTCTATATATATATGGATAGACATACAGGGATAATAAATGCTTGATTTGCTAATGTTTATGTTTTTTCCATATATTTCAAATGTATTTAGCTGCTTGATTTATACATTGTTGTGTGTGTAATTTAATTTTTATTTAGTTACATGTCATTGTTTTTTTATAACTTGTATTTTTATTGTTTTTCCAAACTGAAAACAAAAGGGAAAACAAAAGAGAGGGGGGAGGGGTGGGGAGTGGGTACAGAAAATAAAAGGGTGTGGGGGGAAGGGGTAGTAGGGTGGCATCTATCATGCGCTCCTCACAGGAAGCGTACATTCAAATACACTTGAAACATCCTTAATCAGAACTAAGGGCCTCATGCAGTAAGCGCCGATAAGGCTTTTATCGGCATTTTCCCGCCAAAATTGGATTTGAGATTCAGTAGGCGCCGATAAGTGCTCAAAATCGGCAGGTTTTTTTGCCAATAAAAATTTATCGGCATGTGGCTGCCGATAATCCACTTATCGGCACTTTTCAGCACTTTTTGAAATCGGCTGTATTCAAGTAGCCCCGATCCGCTTATCGGTGCTGATCGGCACTCAGAAATGGAGATTTCATCGGCAATTGGTCCCGCAACTAAAGTTGACAAGTTGGAGGGGAGAAGGATCGGCAAGGTTGCCGGGACGGCACTTAGAAAAAAAACCTCACCTCTACATCAATGGGATCAATGGAGCGGGGACTTATAACATTATAGGACTGTTTACGTTCTATTGCTCATAATAAAAATGTGCTTGGCATTACAGTGTCGAGGTCATTCACTTCATCGTGTCACCCCTTACGTTTATTATTTGCATAACATTGCACTTTTATATGTTATGATGATTTGCGTGTCACATTAGTCTTAAGGGAACAGGTCAAATCATATCAAACATGTTACTTAAGTGTGCTTCAATTTATTATATGATGTAACACATTTCACACATCTAACAGATCCAGCGTATAGTAATGTTGCTATACATTATACAATGCTTGTAATGTGTAATGTGAAGGGTAGAAATCATCAAGAAGCGCAAATCATGTGGAATACAAAAGAAGATAACAAACTTATGGTTTGTTGACCCTGAATTTTGCAAAAAATGGGTTGGTATTCTTAATAAATGTTCATTTGACCTCATGATTTTAGTTATTCAACAATCAAGCAAAGAAATGGCACGTTTAAAGAACGAAATAGCAATCATTACAGACCAACATGCTGTTACATTAGCTTCCGATACATCTACCGATTGGACCACCAAAATACAAACAACACTTGACTCTTATCGTGATACCCTCACCGCATATAAACGTGAAAAACTTAAGCAGGTGAAAGGTGATTATCAGGATAAACGTGTCTATAGGTGGCTCCTTGGGCTTAGTGAACCAGGGATTGGTCGTGGTGGCTATAAGAGAAGCTACTCACGTTCACAAAAATCTCAAAAACAACACACAGGTTATATCACCAGTGATACAGATGCCTCTGATATACCCGAGAATGCATCAAGGGATCCTTTTTTAGGAGACATCACTGGAATGGCGCTCAGACCACCGACACCAGACTCAGACGTGGGAGAAAGATCAGGCGAGGGGGCAGGAAGCAGAAGATATCTGGAATGGGATTCAAAGCGGGGGAGAGGACGCACAAGGAGGAGGTAATTTTTAATCTTTCCTCCCATCAACTTACTTCAGCTGAGCTAAGTGTCCTCCAGAAAGGCCTCTCATATGTGCCGACCAATTGTCAAAATCCATTTTACTGGGAAGTAGACTTATTTAAATTGGATCGACAACTACGTCTTAAAGACTTTTTTTCCAGGACTGAGACAGCACACTCCAATATCCTTCCATCTAACACGGCTATACATAAATTCAAGAACAAGAGTTCTTTCGACCCAGTAGTCACTAATCACAGCATAACGACCTTTATGGGATTAGTAGGTAGTGACACTAGACATCATATCAAGAACCATAAGAGGAGTTTTTCCAATCTGTCTGTTGAGGAAAAACAAGCCATCAAAACACTCCAGGCTAATGATGATATCATAATAAAACCTGCTGACAAAGGTGGGGGCATTGTGATTTTGAACTACATTGATTATAGGAATGAGATCATGAGACAACTTGGGGACCCTTTTTACTACAAAAAACTTAATGGTGACCCTACAATGATCTATAAGCGTGAAATTGACTCCATTATCCAATTGGGAGTTAGCAACGCATGGATTTCTGAAGAAATCGGATCCTTCCTAACACAGTGTCATCCAGTGATACCAGTTATTTATGTACTCCCAAAAGTACACAAATCTAGCCAGAATCCACCTGGTAGACCCATCATAGCAGCGATGGGGTCCTTGTGTCAACCCTTATCCCAGTACGTTGATCACTTACTACAACCGTTGGTGGTCAATATGAGATCGTACATTAAAGACACTACAGATTTTATTAACCAACTGGGTAAGATCACATTTGACACGTCTGATATGTTGCTGGTGACACTGGATGTCACCAGTCTTTACACGAATATCCCACACGTGGAAGGATTGGATGCCATTCGGGAGCATTATTCCATGATCACCAACCATGATGGTCCTCCCACAGAATATATTTTGCAGCTAGTAGATATCATTCTACATAAGAACTTCTTTCGTTTTGAACGTGATTTCTATCTACAGCTCACTGGGACGGCGATGGGATCAAATATGGCACCTTCGTATGCTAACCTGTTCATGAACAGCTACGAACAAGTACATATTCTAGGTGATGCCCCCCTTTCAACATACATTAAGCACTATGTACGCTATATCGACGATATCTTCCTCATTTGGGGAGGCTCAGAGGGAGAGCTTTCACAGTTTGTTACATACTTGAATCTGATTCCATCCACGATCCGTTTCACTGTCACTAAAAGCATGGACAGTATCACTTTCTTGGACACGATGATTTATAAAAAGGATGGCAAATTGGAGACTGCGATCTTCCAAAAACCCACTGATAAAAACTCCTTACTCTATGCCACCAGCCACCACCCTGAGCCACTCAAACGTGGCCTCCCTTATTCACAAATGCTGAGGGTCAAGCGTATCACCAGTGATCCCTCACTTGTTGAAGCCTCACTTTTCAAAATGGCCCAAAGGTTCATGGATCGGGGTTACCCTAGAACGGAGATTGATGCGGCCTTAAAAAGAGTTCAGGCCGTTAAGAGGGAATCTCTCCTTCTACCACGTACAGCCATTAATGGAGATCAATGCATCAACATCAGCAGTACCTACTCAACAGCTTCTAATTACATTAAGCGAAATATTCGCAAGAATTGGCATATCCTAAGCAATGATAATCAAATTGGCCAATTGTGCAAAGCACCGCCACGTATGTGTTATCGTCGTGGTAGAAATCTTCGAGACGCATTGGTACAGGCTGATCCATCGAGCAAATATACACCGACTCCATCATGGCTTAGGAGGAAACCTGGCACGTATAAATGCCATGGCTGCATCAATTGCAGCTTCATGCAGACTGGACAATAATTCTCCCACCCACACAATGGGTATCCAATTCCCATCAAATCTTACATTAACTGTGAGACACGGTTTGTAGTTTATTTCATCAGATGTCCCTGTGGACTCTATTATATAGGGAAAACAAGCCGGATGTTTAAGGAAAGGATGGCCGTTCATAGGTCCACCATTAGAAAAGCTTTGTTGGATACTGACAACGGTGATGACCTACAACACCTTCCAGTGGCAAGACACTTCAGGCAATATAAGCATGGTTTATCCACAATGAAGTGTTTGCCTATCCTACAAGCCAATACATCCTCACGTGGGGGTGATAGGAATAAGTTGCTGCTTCAACTGGAGGCCAAAATGATTTATGAACTAAGAACAATGTCACCACACGGTCTCAATGAAGATTTTCGCTTAGGATGCTTCATCTAATATGATAAAAAAAAACTCAACTTGACACTTGGGACATTTTTTGCACATTGTCTTTATTTTTATGCCATTTTTGCTTTTTGCTTTTGACTTTCTGTTTTTGTATTGGTGCATTATATTATCTTTGCAATTTTTTCTGCATTTTTTACACTTTTTGCATTTTTGTGGTTCTACCACATTAGCTCTTTGTTGGTTGTGTCTGTAATTTTTTGCAATTTTTTTCATTTTTTTTTCTGTTTTGTTGCTTATTCTCCTTTCTATTGCCCTATCCACCTTATGTCCACTGTATTTAATACTAATGCTTTATTAGTATGCCTCTGCTTTCATCTTGTGTCCAGTCCTCTGTCTTTCTGTCTCTTTTTTATGCACTCACTCCCCATGTGTCTTGGGACTCCATGGTAACACTTCCCTTCCCGTCCCTTTCATTTTGTTATTTTTCCCTCTTTAACTATGGTTACCTGATGTTATGACACCTGTTCTATATTTATGCTTTTTAAACTCATGCTAGCCATGCATGCGTTATCATGCTTGCTTTATTTACATTGCGATTGAAGTTGCTGTTTGTGTCTTTTTGACGCTTTAATTAGGTATGATATGCGATGCTTTGCCCATGTGTTAGGTTGCCTATTTGAGCCAGCACTGTGTACACATTGGTCGCTTGCGTCTTTAAGGATATTTCTCCATAGCTCATTTCAGTTATGTATGCTGTGCATGCGCGCCATTGTTGTTTGGCAGTGGTGGTTAACTGGTTACGTTTGACGCCATCCGACATGGTGTTTCCCAGTGCTGACGCCGATATTTGAATGTTAGTCTCTACAGCTGCTATTTCAATTATGTATTGTTAGGATATGTTCCACAGATATGCTCTGTTGACCTTTTTGTGCAAACTAACATACGCATTGAATGCCTGTGCCTTTTAGGTATTCCCCTTATTTATTTAGTTGCGATGTACATTGCGCACGCGCGCCACTGCTACCTAAGGCAGTAATGATCAGCATGATATATGAGACGCCATCTGAGACCACTGTCGTTCAGTGCTGATGTCATAATTGATTAGCTAGTGCTCACAGCTGTCTTACATCATGGTCTAGCCTATCAGGGATCTGTTTGTTAATGGGTGGTGGGTATATATGTTTGTCAGTTGTCATTATGTATTAGCACTCCCTTGAGAAAGGTCCTGTGTCAAGGACCGAAACGTCGGGTTTATGTGCCGGTTTTTCTACTGAATACACGCTGCTTTTTGTACCTTTGAGTATGCTGTCTCCTTCTTGCCTCGTGATCTTGGGATCCTGGATCTACTCGGTAAGGAACCTATCTATATATATATATATATATATATATATATGTGTGTATATACAGTAGAGGCAACTCTTATTCGAACAAAAACCAGTGGCAATTCCCCAAAAAAACCAGGAAACACCCAGGTACATTCTGAATACATGCCTTAAACTTTCCTTAAACTATCCCCAGCATTTCTGCATTGATTAATGGCCTATCAGATTAACAGCGGGGGGTCCCTGGCAGTCCCATTCAAACTGAATTGGACTGCCAGGGATCCCTGCTGTGTTAATCCTATGGGTCGTTAGTCAATGCAGAAATGCCTTAAACGTGCCTCAAACTAGCCCAGAACATACCCAGCACATACCCAGCACATACCCATAATGTAACCCGGCTAGTTTCCGGCAAATGTTAGAATAAACGTTGCCTCTACTGTATGTATATATGTGTATATACCCTTTGAGAAAGTCACCCGTGAGTGACAAAACGCATCAGGGAGCGTCATCACGTAGATCGCATTGACACTACGTCATCACGGAGCGCAGGAGTGAACCGATCCAAGCGCCGACACCATAGAGGCTTGTTAGCAAGGAGCTATACTTCACGATCTTTGGAAAGTATAACAGCATTATCC